>NC_134699.1:68342654-68642654 GCF_050947455.1 Rhinoderma darwinii
TGAGAGCTCAGCCGAAAACTACACGGGGGGAACTTGTTAATGATCTCAAGGCAGCTGGGACCACAGTCACCAAGAAAACCATTGGTAACACATTACGCCGTAATGGATTAAAATCCTGCAGTGCCCGCAAGGTCCCCCTGCTCAAGAAGGCACATGTACAGGCCCGTCTGAAGTTTGCAAATGAACATCTGGATGATTCTGAGAGTGATTGGGAGAAGGTGCTGTGGTCAGATGAGACTAAAATTGAGCTCTTTGGCATTAACTCAACTCGCCGTGTTTGGAGGAAGAGAAATGCTGCCTATGACCCAAAGAACACCGTCCCCACTGTCAAGTATGGAGGTGGAAACATTATGTTTTGGGGGGTTTCTCTGCTAAGGGCACAGGACTACTTCACCGCATCAATGGGAGAATGGATGGAGCCATGTACCGTCAAATCCTGAGTGACAACCTCCTTCCCTCCACCAGGACATTAAAAATGGCTCGTGGCTGGGTCTTCCAGCACGACAATGACCCGAAACATACAGCCAAGGCAACAAAGGAGTGGCTCAAAAAGAAGCACATTAAGGTCATGGAGTGGCCTAGCCCGACCTTAAAGGAACAGTGTCATCACAAATTATTTTTTTATATGTTAAAGATGTTAGTGCTTTATTAAAAACGTTTATATTTATTTGTGTGTTTGTGTTTTACTTTTTCTTATTTTTACACTTTTTCTTCCCTATGGGGGCTGCCATTTTTTGTTCCATTTCTGTATGTGTCGATTAACGACACATACAGACATGGAATACGGCAGCCACAGTCCCATAGGGACTGCGAACGGCTCCCGTCCCATTCACTTGTGTGTACGGCGTCTGTGTGGGAACTGCGCATGCGCCGCTCCCACACAGTCCACTTTGAAATTGGCGCCGTCCGGCGCCATTTTCCTGTGGACCGGAAGTCGCGGCCGGACAGTAATATTACTACTTCCGGTCGCGGCTTCCGGACTTGTGCACTTGGACCAGCGGCAGCAGACGGAGCGGACGGGCCGGAGGGAGCCGCGGCGGCAGGAGCAGGTAAGAGATTTCAATGTATGTTCGTGTTTGTGTGTGTTTACTACTGTATGTAAACCTTCTACACTGTGTGTTAGCTCAAAAAATGGCGACACACAGTGTAGGAGGTTACACCGTTCAAACCCCTCGTTTATCCCGGCACTAGCCAGGATAAAGGAGGGGGGGATGCTGAGAGCTCACTAGAGCGAGGGCTTTTTACCCAATTTTGCAATGCTGCAATTTTGGGAATAGCTCCATCTAGTGACCAGAAATGGGAAATTTTATAAATTAGAATTAATTTATAATATTTCCTGACTCGTGAAAAAAATAAAAAAAATTTGAACAATGTTTAATCACCCACACACTAAATGTTTAATTTAAAAAAAAAAAACATGTTTTTCTGGCAACACATTGCCTTTAATCCCATCGAAAACTTATGGAGGGAGCTGAAGATCCGAGTTGCCAAGCGACAGCCTCGAAACCTTAATGATTTACAGATGATCTGCAAAGAGGAGTGGGCCAAAATTCCATCTAACATGTGTGCAAACCTCATCATCAACTACAAAAAACGTCTGACTGCTGTGCTTGCCAACAAGGGTTTTGCCACCTAGTATTAAGTCTTGTTTGCCAAAGGGATCAAATACTTATTTCTCTGTGCACAATGCAAATAAATATATATAATTGTGACTATGTGATTTTTTATTTTTTTTTATATAATCTATCTCTCACTGGTAAAATTAACCTAGCCTAAAAATTCTAGACTGTTCATGTCTTTGACAGTGGTCAAACTTACAAAATCAGCAAGGGATCAAATACTTATTTCTTTCACTGTATACACACACACACACACACACACACACACACACACACACACACACACACACACACACACACTATATACATACACACACACACACACACACACACACACACACACACACACACACACACACTATACATACATACATACATACATATATATACTTGCACACACTATACATATATACACACACTACATATATATATAGAATCCAAAAATCAGGCAGCAATCCAAGGTATAAGCAAGGTAGAAAAAGGTGCTTTATTGGTCCATATACACACGATGTTTCAGCTCAACACAGGAGCCTTTCTCAAGAAAGTGCTGCCTGATTTTTGGATTCTACTACAGCAGGTCTGTTAGCCCTGACCTGGGCAGGTCGGCACCCACCTACGATTTACAAGGCTGTGCGGCTGACATTGTATTTGGACTCTTTTATATATATATATATATATATATATATATATATACACACACACTATACAGGGTGGGCCATTTATATGGATACACCTAAATAAAATGGGAATGGTTGGTGATATTAACTTCCTGTTTGTGGCACATTAGTATATGGGAGGGGGGAAACTTTTCAAGCTGGGTCATGTCACACATCAAACTTATCAAGAATTTCACAAGAAAAACAATGGTGTGCTTGGTTTTAACGTTACTTTATTCTTTCATGAGTTATTTACAAGTTTCTGACCACTTATAAAATGTGTTCAAAGTGCTGTCCATTGTGTTGGATTGTCAATGCAACCCTCTTCTCCCACTCTTTACACATTGATAGCAACACCGCAGAAGAAATGCCTCCCGATCTGACCCCCTTAGACTTTTATCTTTGGGGTCATCTGAAGGCAATTGTCTATGCTGTGAAGATACGAGATGTGCAGCAACTGAAACTACGGATACTAGAAGCCTGTGCTAGCATTTCTTCTGCGGTGTTGCTATCAGTGTGTGAAGAGTGGGAGAAGAGGGTTGCATTGACAATCCAACACAATGGGCAGCACTTTGAACACATTTTATAAGTGGTCAGAAACTTGTAAATAACTCATGAAAGAATAAAGTAACGTTAAAACCAAGCACACCATTGTTTTTCTTGTGAAATTCTCGATAAGTTTGATGTGTCACATGACCCTCTTCCCATTGAAAAAACTAAAGTTGGATACAAAATGGCCGACTTCAAAATGGCCGCCATGGTCAACACCCAGCTGGAAAAGTTTCCCCCCTCCAATATACTAATGTGCCACAAACAGGAAGTTAATATCACCAACCATTCCCATTTTATTTAGGTGTATCCATATAAATGGCCCACCCTGTATATATATATATATACTGTACACACATATATATATATATATACATACATATACACACACACACACACACACACACACACACACACACACACCATATATATATATATATACATACACACACACACTATATACACACACACACACACACACACACACACACACACACACTATGTATACACACACACACTATACACACACACACACACACACACAATATGCACATGTACACATCACAAACACACACAAATATGCACATTATACACATATAAAGTACACATTGTAAACACACATGCACTTACTTTTTATGTAGGATATTTGTGAAGGGAGTTCAGCAGGTTGATGGGGTGAGATTCTTCACTCCAGCACTTCTCCTGCTCACAGCCCGACACAGTGCCGCCGACACTCTCCCCTCCCCTCACGTCCCGACTGGTAACAGCAGCAGGAGGGGAGGTTGTGTGAAGAGTAGGGAAGGGGGGCTGGAGGAGGAAATTTTTTAGATAGCATCACAGACTACAGCTGCTATAACAGTCGGACAGCAGTTCTTAGCTGCTGTGCCGCCCCTTTAGAAATGTTGTATCATGCCGCCTGAGACACTGATCGTTTGGGCGGTTCACCGTCCCATCTGGCATTTGCCAGAACTGCCAGAGCCAGATGGCCAGTCCGGCCCTGGCGGGAAGTTACTTTACACAACTCTACCGTCCTTCCTATAAGTGGTTCCTCCCTGCTGTTCGATTCTAGTACCTGCTCTAAATTTTTGAACTGGACCTACTAAGTGTATAACCCACTCCACTGTATAGAGATATCCCGTTTTGACAGACCCTTTTTGGACTTTCCTTCAAATAAAGATTTTGGTCTCAGTTCTAGGAGCCCCTGATCATCTGTTTACAGAAGGGGAACTACATTATAAATGCTCATTTACCACTGGTGTAAACAGGGATGTCCACTGCTGTCCAAATGGACATGCTCTGTACAACATTGTATTGGGAGCAAGTATCATGCACTCCCCAAATAGACCTGAAATTTGCACTGGTAGCTTTTCAGTTTTGTTCCTACATTAATAATTTTGAGTGCCATAAATCTGGCATAGATGACCCATGTGATAGGAAAAAGCAGAGTTGGCTTAACATATGAGCAATAAAAGAGTTTTCTAGTTTAGAAACCCATATTCATATAACCTATTAGGGAATTAGGAGTTAATAAAGGGAGGTCCCTATTCAGGTTCATCATCTCTTGGTCAGAGTGGACAGCAGTTACATAGAGCGCCTCTCTCTCTGGAGGACCTGTCCTGTCCTATATTATACAGACAACACATTGATATGAATAGACACTGTGTAATGCTTAAATTCTCCTGTGGTGGCGCTGCAGAGAAATCAAACACTGCCAGGTTTCCCTACAGATTACAGCTGATTGCTGGGGGTCCCAACAACGGGACATTTGCTGATCTGCTGATTGTCAAGGGATCCTTAAAATAAGTAGACATTGTTTAAAATGGAGAACCCCTTCAAGAGGCAGCACCAGCAGGGTCCACTTTGTAAGCAATATTTAGTGGTACATACTTGGTAGCCACATACAGAACCATTGCTTACTGGCACCAACTATGGGTGAGACAAGCTGGTGTCCAAGTGGTAAATGCTATTCTCCTCATGAACTCCCAACATGGTTAGTGGTCCTAAAAGATAATGTATGGACAGCTTAAGATGTCTTCTTCTCAATGGAGATCAACCTAATGAGGATATATCCGGGAGTAGGATATTGCTTGCATACATAATTTAGAGTCAATGCTAATTTCTTATGGAATTTTTGGTGGATTAATGGAGTGGACGACACACTAGCCAACAGACCTGGAATCTGAGCAAAGGTATCAACAAGGAGTTTTGTCCTTTCAATTGTCTTCTTTCTAAGCACGACAAAAATGAATCGGTTCATGTCGATGATGAAAGCATATTCTCAGGATTAACCGCACTCTTCCATAGAAAAGAAAAGCCTATTGGGTAGACAAGAGCTTAGTAGACGTTGGTCTCGGTGGGGTCAGAGACAGTCTATGGCTAAAACTTCTCCTCTAACCTCAAACGTCAAAGATTGCTCCATTTCTCCAGTCATCCAGCAAAGAACGTGTCAAATCCACATAAACTATTCAGAAGGAGATAGATGTGCTCGCTTTATGGGTAGTGACTGGAAAAGCTGTATTCTGTCAGCTGCAAGGAAAATCTATCCGTCTCCGCAAGCCAATTTATCAGGAGATTCATTATGGCATTACCAGTAAGGATGAGGGGTGGAGGGAACTGATGTCGATGGAACTATAAACTATGTAATAATTACATTTTATGCCTGTATATTAGTAAGGTGGTCCATTCTTTACTATGTATTAGTCCTTATCATAAAGGAAAGTTACCATGTCAGGCAGGCTTCTCATAGCGTGGATATAGGGGAGTGCTAGGCACCATTCATTGCACCGGCTCTGAGAAAAGAACAAACCTCCGTCATGTCCAATATAAAGAATAAGTAAAAACAATAGGAAATAAAAATAAGAAAACAACCCAAAAGGTGAGGAGCGAGAAGCACATTTCTAGGTGCTTTAGCTTTTGTCTAAACCCTGGGTTGTCCAATCAAAACAACCTTTCGATAAATCCTATTAGTGCCCTATTAGAGCTTTAGATCGAGATTACAGCTCTTGCGGATCTGGGATATCTATGTGTTAAATGGACAGACCACCATTTGAATGGCCCCGCATGTAATACTACATCTCCCGTGCAGCAGTCATAGCAGGAGAGGTGTATGGCTGGCCGCAGATGCCACCGGAGACAGAAGCTGATCCTCAGGGGATTCTAAAGCTTGACAAGTTAACACATACGGCACTACACGATTCTCTTTACAGGTAGTGGCAGGTTAAGGTTGGTAGAGGTGGGTAGTCTATAGCGTCAGATTTTCTTTAAAGCAACATAAAATATCCGTAATTGTCAGGTAAAGTCTTGTAGATCGGCATCTCCTAATCCGGTCCTCGAGGAACCCCAACAGCTCATGTTTTAGAGATTACCCATAGAGAAAAAAAACTAATGTGTGAAGGTAGTTGTCACCATTATAAAAGAGAATACCCAATATAGAGTAAGATGTGTGGGTCTTATAAAGGGATTTTCCTTAGGGTAGGTCATGAACATCTGATCGGTAGGGCCCAACTTTCGGCATCCCCACCGATCTGCTGCATAAGGCCTTATTCACACAAACGTATTTCACGTCCATGTTACGCGCGTTAAAATAACAGATGTCACACGGACCTATGCAATTCAATGGGGCCATTCAGACATTCAGTGTTTTTCACGCAGCGTGAAACTCATTGCATGTCCTATACTTGTGTGTGTAACGTCTATGGCTGAGGGCCGTCGTTCAGACTTGCCCTCTGACGGCCCCGGCCATGGACATCTGTCTTCCCGTCGACATCTCCCTCCAGGGAGACGCCGGCACTTACTTCCGGGTCCTCGGACTGGTTCCCGCAGGGCGCTCGCGCCTGCGCGTGCACGGCCTTAAAGGACCAGTACGTCATCCAGCTGTCATCCTCAGTTTATAATCCTCAGTCCAATGGACAAGTCGAAAGGGTTAACCAATTTATGGAGAACTATCTGCGGCACTTTGTCTCCAGACGACATGATGACTGGGTGCAGCTGCTCCCGTGGGGGGAATTCTCTTATAATAACCATACCAGTGAGTCCACCACCTCCAGTCCGCTCCTGGCGGTTCATCTGGAACTTTCGAAGTGAGGGAGATCCTGGCCACCATGAAAGTAGGAGGAAGGACGTTTTATTTGGTGGATTGGAGGGGATTTGGTCCAGAGGAGAGGTCTTGGGAGCCAGAGGAGAACATCAATGATCCTGTCCTCGTGAAGAGATTTCTCTCCCGCTCTGGCCCCAAGAAGAGGTGTAAGAGGGGGGATACTGTAACGTCTATGGCCGGGGGCCGTCGTTCAGACTTACCCTCTGATAGCCCCGGCCATGGACATCTGTCTTCCCGGCGACATCTCCCTCCAGGGAGACGCCGGCACTCACTTCTGGGTTCTCGGACTGTTTCCCGCGCGTGCACAGCCTTAAAGGGCCAGTACGCGTACAGCTGTCATCGCTCAATAATTAGCCCAAATGGCTGCTGGACTATAAAAAGGGACTCTACCCACTTGAGCCTTGCCTGAGCGTTGTTGTAAACCTAAGTTTGTCTTGCAAAAGGTCTCCCAGTGTTTCCAGCTCCCAGTGTTACCCGTTCCTGCTGCCTGTACCCTGTATCCCGTGCTATCGAATCTACTGTGAAAGTCAAGTCGTGTCTTCCGTTGCACCCACGGTGCCACCTGCTGTGAAAGTCAAGTCGTGTCTTCTGCTGCACCCACAGTGCCACCTGCTGTGAACGTCAAGTCGTGCCTCCGCTACTGTCTACATTGCCTCAGGTACCCGTTCTGGACTATAGACATTGTTTTGTACCTTGTTGGCCAGCTGCTAACCCGCTACACAGTACGGCCCAGTGGGTCCACACCCCGTGACGGTGTGTTTTTTGCGCATCACACATTGAAGCAGTCCCTTTAATCTATCGTAATCTGATGGTGGATTGCGGATATTGGCAATGGCTGATTCTCAAACAAGTTTCCCAAAACTACGTACAATTCAGAGACTGAAGTTTGAATAAGGCCAAAGCAAAGGTTAACAAAGTGGTTGGAAAATTTGTGGCGCGCAATGGTGGTGTTGTGGTGCGGCATAGAGAGTTGGAGGGAGGTGAGGTTGGTTTTCTGCAAGCGTATGGCGTTCATTTGAACGAAGTAGGGTTGGATATGTGGACTCTGAGCATCAAGGACGGCCTGGAAAAAGCCCTGCGGTTGTGGAGGAACGTTCATGTGTAAGGGGTCACACATGAATGTCGTGGCGGCAGGAGGAGGGGTCTTTGAAGGCACTTAATGGGAAGAAGGTGAACAACATAGAAGATTGTTGGAAGAGAACTCGGGGCGTTTAACCCTGGGTAGTATTGGAGGGGCTGGGGAGTGGTTACCCAGCTGGTTTTGCATACATTCCTGATGGGCAGGGTCCCCAGGAAGGGAGGTCTTGGAGATGGTTGGTGCCCTCGGGTCAGGTGCAGTACGGCTGTAGGGCAAGAAGTCCAGACCTGACAAGGAAAGGATGGAGTTTTTGAAATATAATGCCTGAAGTGCCTTCAAGGATCCTTTAACTGGAGAATTTTGGAAGAATAGTGCAGGATGTTAATTTATGGAGTGTTTTTTATGATATGTTATGATTATGTTATTTTATTGCATAAAAGTTGTGTATTTAATAAATGGCTGCTGTGGCCTTTACACCAATTTCAAGTTGTGGTCTATTATTGGTATTGGGTGGTGGGAGGTCATAGATAGCAAAGGCATCAAACATACTGTACCTTAAGTCATGTACTTAGCTCCAGGCAGGAGAACATCTCCACAAGATCCCTGGCCGCGAGGTCCTAGTTATTGTGTGAATGCCACTAGTTACATGGACACTAAGAAACCAACACATTTTTTTTTCTTTCTTTCATTCTTTTCTAAGGGGCTGTTCACATATGTCCGTTCCTCCTGTCAGTGTTCCTCCGTCGTGTTGCAGAACAGCCAGCGAGAAACTGATGCTAGAACGAGCTTTCTATGGGATCCGTCCTGGCACAGGGGACATCAGTCGTGGCTCCGTACGACACTGGACCTGTGCAGGAGTGGATCCAAAAACGTTACCTTCAGCGTTTTTGGGTCCGGCGCCGTATCCTATTTATTTTAACTGTGGCCGGATGAAGGCCGGGTGCTGCTGCATCCACCTTCCGGCAGCACCCGGCGGAAGGTGGCCGGGAGTATGTCCAGCTGAGTTGAACCCAATTCTGAAGCAGGGAACCATCAGCTCCCTGCTTCAGAATTAGTTCAGAGTGGAGCAGCAGAGGGAGCTCCTCCGCTCGCCGAGGACTCCCTGGGCACAGCGCTACTTTAAGCGCTGTGCTCGGGGAAGCCCTTGACGCTTCTGTCCATATATGGACAGTGACGGCAGTGGCTACTGATTAAGCGGAATCCCTGTTGCCGATGATCTGGACAGTGGTATCAGGGGCTCCTCCTGGAAGGAATTCCCAAACACAACGTCGGGAATGCTGTGGCCGGGGATTCCTCTGCTAGAGGGAGCTTCAGTGGCGTTATCTACAGGGGAAGGGGGGGTGCTATAAACAGTGGGGGTGGCACAATCTACAGGGGACGATCTGAGGCGCCATCTACAGCGGGCGCTGTGTGGCGCTATCTACAGGGGGGCTGTGTGACAAATCTACAGGGGGTACTGTGGCATTATATACAGAGGTAACTGCGGCATTATCTATGGGGGGTGGCATTATCTACAGGGGAAGGGGGTAGCGCTATATACAATGGGGGTGGCGCTATCTACAGGGGGGCACTGTGTGGTGCCAGCTACAGTGGGCACTGTGTAGCCCTATCAAAATGGGGGCTGTGTGACTATCTACAGTGGGTACTGTGGCGTTATATACAGAGGGCACTGTGGCATTATCTACAGGGGGGGGTGTGGCACTATCTAAAGGGGAAGGGGGTAGCGCTCTATACAGTGGGGGTTGTGCTATCGACAGGGCACGCTGTGTGGCAGAATCTACAGGGGGCGCTATGTGGTGCCATCTACAGTGGGCGCTGTGTGGCGCTATCTACAGGGGGGCTGTATGACAAATTTACAGGGGGTATTGTAGAATATACAGAGGCACTGTGGCATTATCTACAGGGGGTGTGTGGCACTATCTACAGGGGAAGGGCTAGAGCTACATACAGTGGGGGTGGCGCTATCTACAGGGGGTGCTGTGTGGTGTCATCTACAGTGGGCGCTATCTACAGGGGGGCTGTGTGATTATCTACAGGGGTACTGTGGCATTATATACAGAGGGCAATGCGGATTATCTACAGGGGTAGGGGGTTAGCACTATATACAGTGGTGGTAGCGCTATCTACAGGGGGGCTCTGTGTGGCACAATCTACAGGGGGCACTGTGTAGCACCATCTACAGTGGGCGCTGTGTGGCGGCATCTACAGTGGGCACTGTGTGGCGCTATCTACAGGGGGTTCTGTGGCATTATATACAGAGGACACTGTCTCATTATCTACACATGAAATTCATCTGTTTTTAAAAATATGTCAAAAACGGGAAACACAGACACGGAACGGATACAAAACAGATGCAAAACGGCTGTCAGAAATGGACCTAGATGGCCGTTTTTAACGGCCGACACCTGAACCCTGTTGTGTGAATAGAAACAACAGCAATCCCTGTGAGGTGCGGGGTGGGTAGGAGATGCTGGGTGGGATTGGGTAGCTGTAAAGGCGCCAAAATCTAGCTACTCCCTGAAGTTAGGGCTAGTGTTTGGCGTCTTTGCAGACTCACAAGGCTGCATCGAAGATCTTATCTGAGTGGACAGCAGTTGCCTTCTGGGCTCTCTCTCAGCCCGGCCCTGGCGCTGCACTGAATATGGCACACGTGACATTGCAATGTGTGTCAGACTTCAGTGTAGCGCTGAGGCCGGAGCAGAGAAGGAAAGCCCTGACATGGTACACAACATGTATCTCATCTATCATGTATCCAAACTATGGAAAGCTACGCACCACTCTGATAAAATCGGCACATTTTCAGACCCTAGACCGCCTTTTTGGTGGACCATTGTGGTAAAAACGGATGTTAAAAACAGATGGTAAAAACTGATGACAACTGATGATTTTGTAGCAAAAATCGTGAAAAAGCCTGATGGCAACTGATACATTTTTGCATCAGTTTTTGCATCAGTTGTAATCACTTGAGACAAAAAAAAAAACAAAAATAACAAAAAAAACGGATGCTGATGCAACGGATATATGTGATATATATGTGATATATTGTTAAAATAGCAAAACATTTTCCTAGTAAATTCAATTTCTAGCATTGCCAATATTCATATACCACCAGGTGCGTTAATTTCCAATTATCACATGCCTTGCTGACTTTAATGGGTTAACGTGTAGTACCGGACACAGCCTGACTTGTATGGATTATAGAGTTTACCCTTAACATGGAGCATAGTTTCTAAAAAATGTAATACGTAAACACACAGAGTACTGTCCACTATACTACAAATGTATCACGTTCAAATACTTCTATATTGGAATGAATTCTTTTTTTACTTCGGAGGACTTCAGGACTGGTTCTCAAGGTTGTGACCTGATTATCGACTACAAACATTATATGCAATGTCTGCTGACAGGAAGGTGAATGATTAATCCTAATCTAGTATTGTGGAGCGGACATCTAACTTCAAAAAGATGGGAGAAACATAAACGTGCACCTATATAGGGCCAGGAAATCAAATCTATGTGCGCAATGTCCTGCATCTCTATATAGAAATAAAATAGGAGAACTATTCATATTATGGTGTGGTGGCATCAAAGGAACCGCAAATCCCTCCAGCGAAAAAACTAAAAAGTAATATATCACCTTTTTAAAACAAAATAAATATATCTATGTCTTAATGTCATCACAAATCCCCAAACCATCCGCTGAATTTATAAATTAGTATAGTGGGCAAAGCGTTGCCAATAATTTCAACCCATCACTTTATTCTTGTATATAGGAGGCAGTATTATAGTAGTTATATTCTTGTATATAGGAGGCAGTATTATAGTAGTTATATTCTTGTATATAGGAGGCAGTATTATAGTAGTTATATTCTTGTATAAAGGAGCAGTATTATAGTAGTTATATTCTTGTATATAGGAGCAGTATTATAGTAGTTATATTCTTGTATATAGGAGCAGTATTATAGTCGTTATATTCTTGTATATAGGGGCAGTATTATAGTAGTTATATTCTTGTATATAGGTGCAGTATTATAGTAGTTATATTCTTGTATATAGGGGCAGTATTATAGTAGTTATATTCTTGTATATAGGAGGCAGTATTATAGTAGTTATATTCTTGTATATAGGGGCAGTATTATAGTAGTTATATTCTTGTACATAGGAGCAGTATTATAGTAGTTCTATTCTTGTATATAGGGGCAGTATTATAGTAGTTATATTCTTGTATATAGGAGCAGTATTATAGTAGTTATATTCTTGTATATAGGAGCAGTATTATAGTAGTTATATTCTTGTATATAGGGGGCAGTATTATAGTAGTTATATTCTTGTATATAGGGGCAGTATTATAGTAGTTATATTCTTGTATATAGGAGGCAGTATTATAGTAGTTATATTCTTGTATATAGGGGCAGTATTATAGTAGTTATATTCTTGTACATAGGAGGCAGTATTATAGTAGTTATATTCTTGTATATAGGGGCAGTATTATAGTAGTTATATTCTTGTATATAGGAGCAGTATTATAGTAGTTATATTCTTGTATATAGGAGGCAGTATTATAGTAGTTATATTCTTGTATATAGGAGGCAGTATTATAGTAGTTATATTCTTGTATAAAGGAGCAGTATTATAGTAGTTATATTCTTGTATATAGGAGCAGTATTATAGTAGTTATATTCTTGTATATAGGAGCAGTATTATAGTCGTTATATTCTTGTATATAGGGGCAGTATTATAGTAGTTATATTCTTGTATATAGGTGCAGTATTATAGTAGTTATATTCTTGTATATAGGGGCAGTATTATAGTAGTTATATTCTTGTATATAGGAGGCAGTATTATAGTAGTTATATTCTTGTATATAGGGGCAGTATTATAGTAGTTATATTCTTGTACATAGGAGCAGTATTATAGTAGTTCTATTCTTGTATATAGGGGCAGTATTATAGTAGTTATATTCTTGTATATAGGAGCAGTATTATAGTAGTTATATTCTTGTATATAGGAGCAGTATTATAGTAGTTATATTCTTGTATATAGGGGGCAGTATTATAGTAGTTATATTCTTGTATATAGGGGCAGTATTATAGTAGTTATATTCTTGTATATAGGAGGCAGTATTATAGTAGTTATATTCTTGTATATAGGGGCAGTATTATAGTAGTTATATTCTTGTACATAGGAGGCAGTATTATAGTAGTTATATTCTTGTATATAGGGGCAGTATTATAGTAGTTATATTCTTGTATATAGGAGCAGTATTATAGTAGTTATATTCTTGTATATAGGAGGCAGTATTATAGTAGTTATATTCTTGTATATAGGAGGCAGTATTATAGTAGTTATATTCTTGTATATAGGGAGCAGTATTATATTAGTTATATTCTTGTATATAGGAGGCAGTATTATAGTAGTTATATTCTTGTATATAGGAGGCAGTATTAGAGTAGTTATATTCTTGTATATAGGAGGCAGTATTATAGTAGTTATATTCTTGTATATAGGAGCAGTATTATAGTAGTTATATTCTTGTATATAGGAGGCAGTATTATAGTAGTTATATTCTTGTATATAGGAGGCAGTATAAGGGCGGGTTCACACATGGCGGAATTGCACTTAAATTCCGCTGCGGACACTCCGCAGCGTTAATCCGCAGCGGAGCCGTTTCTACATTGACTTTCACTTTAATTTAGCAGTGTTCGTTTACACGATGCGTACAATTCCGCTGCGGAGCATAGGCTGCGGAGCGGAATTTGGTGTCCGCAGCATGCTCTGTCTGTTGCGGAGCAGTGGCGGACTCATGGCGGAATTTCTCCATTGACTTCAATGGAGATTCAAAGTTCCGCAATGAAGTCCGCAGCTGTCATGCACATGTCATGTGTGCTGCGGATGCGTCTTGCTTTTTTTACTTGACATTTCTTCATTCTGGCTGGACCTATGTATTTCTAGGTCTACAGCCAGACTGAGGAAGTCAATGGGGCTCCCGTAATGACGGGAGCGTTGCTAGGAGACGTCAGTAAATAGTCACTGTCCAGGGTGCTGAAAGAGTTAAGCGATCGGCAGTAACTGTTTCTGCACCCGGGACAGTGACTACCGATCTCAATATACATGTATCTGTAAAAAAAAATGAAGTTCGTACTTACCGAGAACTCCCTGTTTCTGTCTCCAGTCCGGCCTCCCAGGATGACGTTTCAGAGTAAGTGACGGCTGCAGCCAATCACAGGCCAAGCACAGGCTGCAGCGGTCACATGGACTGGCGCGTCATCCAGGGAGGTCGGGCTGGATGCCGAAGGAGGGACGCGTCATAAAGACAACGGGCGGTAAGTATGAATTTCTTTTACTTTCACTAGGGAAAGTGCTGTCCCTTCTCTCTATCCTGCACTGATAGGGAGAAGGGAAGCACTTTTCCCGCAGTCCGCAGCAGCTAGTCCGCATCAATTTTCTGCACATTTTGTGCAGATCCGCAGCCGTAATCCGCAACCCGGATTAGGTGCGGCATTGATGCGGACAGTTGCGGAGGAATTCCGCCATGTGTGGTCATGCCCTTATAGTAGTTATATTCTTGTATATAGGAGGCAGTATTATAGCAGTTATATTCTTGTATATAGGGGGCAGTATTATAGTAGTTATATTCTTGTATATAGGAGGCAGTATTATAGTAGTTATATTCTTGTATATAGGAGCAGTATTATAGTAGTTATATTCTTGTATATAGGGGCAGTATTATAGTAGATATATTCTTGTATATAGGAGCAGTATTATAGTAGTTATATTCTTGTGTATAGGAGGCAGTATTATAGTAGTTATATTCTTCTATATAGGGGGCAGTATTATAGTAGTTATATTCTGGTATATAGGGGGCAGTATTATAGTAGTTATATTCTTGTATATAGGAGCAGTATTATAGTAGTTATATTCTTGTATATAGGAGCAGTATTATAGTCGTTATATTCTTGTATATAGGGGCAGTATTATAGTAGTTATATTCTTGTATATAGGTGCAGTATTATAGTAGTTATATTCTTGTATATAGGGGCAGTATTATAGTAGTTATATTCTTGTATATAGGAGGCAGTATTATAGTAGTTATATTCTTGTATATAGGGGCAGTATTATAGTAGTTATATTCTTGTACATAGGAGCAGTATTATAGTAGTTCTATTCTTGTATATAGGGGCAGTATTATAGTAGTTATATTCTTGTATATAGGAGCAGTATTATAGTAGTTATATTCTTGTATATAGGAGCAGTATTATAGTAGTTATATTCTTGTATATAGGGGGCAGTATTATAGTAGTTATATTCTTGTATATAGGGGCAGTATTATAGTAGTTATATTCTTGTATATAGGAGGCAGTATTATAGTAGTTATATTCTTGTATATAGGGGCAGTATTATAGTAGTTATATTCTTGTACATAGGAGGCAGTATTATAGTAGTTATATTCTTGTATATAGGGGCAGTATTATAGTAGTTATATTCTTGTACATAGGAGGCAGTATTATAGTAGTTATATTCTTGTATATAGGGGCAGTATTATAGTAGTTATATTCTTGTATATAGGAGCAGTATTATAGTAGTTATATTCTTGTATATAGGAGGCAGTATTATAGTAGTTATATTCTTGTATATAGGAGGCAGTATTATAGTAGTTATATTCTTGTATATAGGGAGCAGTATTATATTAGTTATATTCTTGTATATAGGAGGCAGTATTATAGTAGTTATATTCTTGTATATAGGAGGCAGTATTAGAGTAGTTATATTCTTGTATATAGGAGGCAGTATTATAGTAGTTATATTCTTGTATATAGGAGCAGTATTATAGTAGTTATATTCTTGTATATAGGGGCAGTATTATAGTAGTTATATTCTTGTATATAGGGGCAGTATTATAGTAGTTATATTCTTGTATATAGGGGCAGTATTAGGGTATGTGCACACACACTAATTACGTCCGTAATTGACGGACGTATTTCGGCCGCAAGTCCCGGACCGAACACAGTGCAGGGAGCCGGGCTCCTAGCATCATACTTATGTACGATGCTAGGAGTCCCTGCCTCTCTGCAGGACAACTGTCCCATACTGTAATCATGTTTTCAGTACGGGACAGCAGTTCCACGGAGAGGCAGGGACTCCTAGCATCGTACATAACTATGATGCTAGAAGCCCGGCTCCCTGCACTGTGTTCGGTCCACTACTTGCGGCCGAAATACGTCCGTCAATTACGGACGTAATTAGTGTGTGTGCACATACCCTAATAGTAGTTATATTCTTGTATATAGGGGGCAGTATTATAGTAGTTATATTCTTGTATATAGGGGGCAGTATTATAGTAGTTATATTCTTGTACATAGGAGGAAGTATTATAGTAGTTATATTCTTGTATATAGGGGGCAGTATTATAGTAGTTATATTCTTGTATATAGGGGCAGTATTATAGTAGTTATATTCTTGTAAATAGGAGCAGTGTTATAGTAGTAATATTCTTGTATATAGGGGCAGTATTATAGTAGTTATATTCTTGTATATAGGGGGCAGTATTATAGTAGTTATATTCTTGTATATAGGAGGCAGTATTATAGTAGTTATATTCTTGTATATAGGAGCAGTATTATAGTAGTTATATTCTTGTATATAGGAGGCAGTATTATAGTAGTTATATTCTTGTATATAGGGGCAGTATTATAGTAGTTATATTCTTGTATATAGGAGCAGTATCATAGTAGTTATATTCTTGTATATAGGAGGCAGTATTATAGTAGTTATATTCTTGTATATAGGGGGCAGTATTATAGTAGTTATATTCTTGTATATAGGGGGCAGTATTAGGGCATGACCACACGTGGCGGATTTCCTCCGCAACTGTCCGCATCAATGCCGCACAGAATCTGCGTTGCAGATTCTGCTGCGGATCTGCACAAAATGTGCAGTAAATTGATGCGGACTAGCTGCTGCGGACTGCGGTAAAAGTACTTCCCTTCTCCCTATCAGTGCAGGATAGAGAGAAGGGACAGCACTTTCCCTTGTGAAAGTCAAAGAAATTCATACTTACCGGCCGTTGTCTTGGTGACGCGTCCCTCCTTCGGCATCCAGCCCGACCTCCCTGGATGACGCGGCAGTCCATGTGACCGCTGCAGCCTGTTATTGGCCTGTGATTGGCTGCAGCCGTCACTTAGACTGAAACGTCATCCTGGGAGGCCGGACTGGAGACAGAAGCAGGGAGTTCTCGGTAAGTATGAACTTCAATTTTTTTTACAGGTTGCTGTATATTGAGATCGTAGTCACTGTCCAGGGTGCAGAAACAGTTACTGCCGATCGCTTAACTCTTTCAGCACCCTGGACAGTGACTATTTACTGACGTCTCCTAGCAACGCTCCCGTAATTACGGGAGCCCCATTGACTTCCTCAGTCTGGCTGTAGACCTAGAAATACATGGGTCCAGCCAGAATGAAGAAATGTCATGGCAAAAAAGCAAGACGCATCCGCAGCACACATAACATGTGCATGACAGCTGCGGACTTCATTGCGGAATTTAGAATCTCCATTGAAGTCAATGGAGAAATTCTGCCATGAGTCCGCCACTGCTCCGCAACAGACAGAGCATGCTGCGGACACCAAATTCCGCTCCGCAGCCTATGCTCCGCAGCGGAATTTTACGCCTCGTCTAAACGAACACTTCTAAATAGAAGTGGAAGGCAATGGAGAAACGGCTCCGCTGCGGATTAACGCTGCAGAGTGTCCGCAGCGGAATTTAAGTGAAATTCCGCCACGTGTGAACCCAGCCTTATAGTAGTTATATTCTTGTACATAGGAGGAAGTATTATAGTAGTTATATTCTTGTATATAGGGGGCAGTATTATAGTAGTTATATTCTTGTATATAGGGGCAGTATTATAGTAGTTATATTCTTGTATATGGGGGGCAGTATTATAGTAGTTATATTCTTGTACATAGGTGGCAGTATTATACTAGTTATATTCTTGTATATAGGGGGCAGTATTATAGTAGTTATATTCTTGTATATAGGGGCAGTATTATAGTAGTTATATTATTGTATATAGGGGCAGTATTATAGTAGTTATATTCATGTATATAGGAGCAGTATTATAGTAGTTATATTCTTGTATATAGGAGCAGTATTATAGTAGTTATATTCTTGTATATAGGGGCAGTATTATAATAGTTATATTCTTGTATATAGGGAGCCGTATTATACTAGTTATATTCTTGTATATAGGGGGCAGTATTATAGTAGTTATATTCTTGTATATAGGGGGCAGTATTATAATAGTTATATTCTTGTATATAGGGAGCCATATTATAGTAGTTATATTCTTGTATATAGGGGCAGTATTATAGTAGATATATTCTTGTATATAGGAGAAGTATTATAGTAGATATATTCTTGTATATAGGAGCAGTATTATAGTAGTTATATTCTTGTATATAGGGGCAGTATTATAGTAGTTATATTCTTGTATATAGGAGCAGTATTATAGTAGTTATATTCTTGTATATAGGGGCAGTATTATAGTAGTTATATTCTTGTATATAGGAGGCAGTATTATAGTAGTTATATTCTTGTATATATGGGGCAGTATTATAGTAGTTATATTCTTGTATATAGGAGGCAGTATTATAGTAGTTATATTCTTGTATATAGGAGCAGTATTATAGTAGTTATATTCTTGTATATAGCGGCAGTATTATAGTAGTTATATTGTTGTATATAGGGGCAGTATTATAGTAGTTATATTCTATATAGGGGGCAGTATTATAGTAGTTATATTCTTGTATATAGGGGGAAGTAATATAGTAGTTATATTCTTGTATATAGGGGGCATATTATAGTAGTTATATTCTTGTATATAGGAGTCAGTATTATAGTAGTTATATTCTTGTATATAGGGGGCAGTATTATAGTAGTTATATTCTTATATATAGGGGGCAGTATTATAGTAGTAATATTCTTGTATATAGGAGCAGTATTATAGTAGTTATATTCTTGTATATAGAGGCAGTATTATAGTAGTTATATTCTTGTATATAGGAGCAGTATTATAGTAGTTATATTCTTGTATATAGGAGGCAGTATTATAGTAGATATATTCTTGTATATAGGGGGCAGTATTATAGCAGTTATATTCTTGTATATAGGGAGCAGTATTATAGTAGTTATATTCTTGTATATAGAGGCAGTATTATAGTAGTTATATTCTTGTATATAGGAGCAGTATTATAGTAGTTATATTCTTGTATATAGGAGCAGTATTATAGTAGTTATATTCTTGTATATAGGGGGACAGTATTATAGTAGTTATATTCTTGTATATAGGGGCAGTATTATAGTAGTTATATTCTTGTATATAGAGGCAGTATTATAGTAGTTATATTCTTGTATATAGGAGCAGTATTATAGTAGTTATATTCTTGTATATAGGAGCAGTATTATAGCAGTTATATTCTTGTATATAGGGAGCAGTATTATAGTAGTTATATTCTTGTATATATGGGGCAGTATTATAGTAGTTATATTCTTGTATATAGGAGGCAGTATTATAGTAGTTATATTCTTGTATATATGGGGCAGTATTATAGTAGTTATATTCTTGTATATAGGAGGCAGTATTATAGTAGTTATATTCTTGTATATAGGAGCAGTATTATAGTAGTTATATTCTTGTATATAGCAGCAGTATTATAGTAGTTATATTGTTGTATATAGGGGCAGTATTATAGTAGTTATATTCTACATAGGGGGCAGTATTATAGTAGTTATATTCTTGTATATAGGGGGCAGTATTATAGTAGTTATATTCTTGTATATAGGGGGCAGTAATATAGTAGTTATATTCTTGTATATAGGGGGCGTATTATAGTAGTTATATTCTTGTATATAGGAGTCAGTATTATAGTAGTTATATTCTTGTATATAGGGGGCAGTATTATAGTAGTAATATTCTTGTATATAGGAGCAGTATTATAGTAGTTATATTCTTGTATATAGAGGCAGTATTATAGTAGTTACATTCTTGTATATAGGAGCAGTATTATAGTAGTTATATTCTTGTATATAGGAGGCAGTATTATAGTAGATATATTCTTGTATATAGGGGGCAGTATTATAGCATTTATATTCTTGTATATAGGGAGCAGTATTAGGGCATGACCACACGTGGCGGATTTCCTCCGCAACTGTCCGCATCAATGCCGCACAGAATCTGCGTTGCAGATTCTGCTGCGGATCTGCACAAAATGTGCAGTAAATTGATGCGGACTAGCTGCTGCGGACTGCGGGAAAAGTGCTTCCCTTCTCCCTATCAGTGCAGGATAGAGAGAAGGGACAGCACTTTCCCTAGTGAAAGTAAAAGAATTTCATACTTACCGGCCGTTGTCTTGGTGACGCGTCCCTCTTTCGGCATCCAGCCCGACCTCCCTGGATGACGCGCCAGACCATGTGACCGCTGCAGCCTGTGCTTGGCCTGTGATTGGCTGCAGCCGTCACTTAGACTGAAACGTCATCCTGGGAGGCCGGACTGGAGACAGAAGCAGGGAGTTCTCGGTAAGTATGAACTTATATTTTTTTACAGGTTGCTGTATATTGTGATCGGTAGTCACTGTCCAGGGTGCAGAAACAGTTACTGCCGATCGCTTAACTCTTTCAGCACCCTGGACAGTGACTATTTACAGACGTCTCCTAGCAACGCTCCCGTAATTACGGGAGCCCCATTGACTTCCTCAGTCTGGCTGTAGACCTAGAAATACATAGGTCCAGCCAGAATGAAGAAATGTCATGGCAAAAAAGCAAGATGCATCCACAGCACACATAACATGTGCATGACAGCTGCGGACTTCATTGCGGAACTTAGAATCTCCATTTAAGTCAATGGAGAAATTCCGCCATGAGTCCGCCACTGCTCCGCAACAGACAGAGCATGCTGCGGACACCAAATTCCGCTCCGCAGCCTATGCTCCGCAGCGGAATGTTACGCATCGTCTAAACGAACACTTCTAAATAGAAGTGGAAGTCAATGCAGAAACGGCTCCGCTGCGGATTAACGCTGCGGAGTGTCCGCAGCGGAATTTAAGTGAAATTCCGCCACGTGTGAACCCAGCCTTATAGTAGTTATATTCTTGTATATAGAGGCAGTATTATAGTAGTTATATTCTTGTATATAGGAGCAGTATTATAGTAGTTATATTCTTGTATATAGGAGCAGTATTATAGTAGTTATATTCTTGTATATAGGGGGACAGTATTATAGTAGTTATATTCTTGTATATAGGAGAAGTATTATAGTAGTTATATTCTTGTATATATGGGGCAGTATTATAGTAGTTATATTCTTGTATATAGGAGGCAGTATTATAGTAGTTATATTCTTGTATATAGGAGCAGTATTATAGTAGTTATATTCTTGTATATAGCAGCAGTATTATAGTAGTTATATTGTTGTATATAGGGGCAGTATTATAGTAGTTATATTCTATATAGGGGGCAGTATTATAGTAGTTATATTCTTGTATATAGGGGGCAGTATTATAGTAGTTATATTCTTGTATATAGGGGGCAGTAATATAGTAGTTATATTCTTGTATATAGGGGGCGTATTATAGTAGTTATATTCTTGTATATAGGAGTCAGTATTATAGTAGTTATATTCTTGTATATAGGGGGCAGTATTATAGTAGTAATATTCTTGTATATAGGAGCAGTATTATAGTAGTTATATTCTTGTATATAGGAGCAGTATTATAGTAGTTATATTCTTGTATATAGAGGCAGTATTATAGTAGTTATATTCTTGTATATAGGAGAAGTATTATAGTAGTTATATTCTTGTATATAGGGGGACAGTATTATAGTAGTTATATTCTTGTATATAGGAGCAGTATTATAGTAGTTATATTCTTGTATATAGAGGCAGTATTATAGTAGTTATATTCTTGTATATAGGAGGCAGTATTATAGTAGTTATATTCTTGTATATAGGAGCAGTATTATAGTAGTTATATTCTTGTATATAGCAGCAGTATTATAGTAGTTATATTTTTGTATATAGGGGCAGTATTATAGTAGTTATATTCTATATAGGGGGCAGTATTATAGTAGTTATATTCTTGTATATAGAGGGCAGTATTATAGTAGTTATATTCTTGTATATAGGGGGCAGTATTATAGTAGTTATATTCTTGTATATAGGGGGCAGTAATAAGGTAGTTATATTCTTGTATATAGGGGGCGTATTATAGTAGTTATATTCTTGTATATAGGAGTCAGTATTATAGTAGTTATATTCTTGTATATAGGGGCAGTATTATAGTAGTTATATTCTTGTATATAGGGGCCAGTATTATAGTAGTAATATTCTTGTATATAGGAGCAGTATTATAGTAGTTATATTCTTGTATATAGGAGCAGTATTATAGTAGTTATATTCTTGTATATAGAGGCAGTATTATAGTAGTTATATTCTTGTATATAGGAGCAGTATTATAGTACTTATATTCTTGTATATAGGAGGCAGTATTATAGTAGTTATATTCTTGTATATAGGGGGCAGTATTATAGTAGTTATATTCTTGTATATAGAGGCAGTATTATAGTAGTTATATTCTTGTATATAGGAGCAGTAATATAGTAGTTATATTCTTGTATATAGGAGCAGTATTATAGTAGTTATATTCTTGTATATAGGGGGACAGTATTATAGTAGTTATATTCTTGTATATAGAGGCAGTATTATAGTAGTTATATTCTTGTATATAGGAGCAGTATTATAGTAGTTATATTCTTGTATATAGGAGAAGTATTATAGTAGTTATATTCTTGTATATAGGAGGCAGTATTGTAGTAGTTATATTCTTGTATATAGGAGGCAGTATTATAGTAGTTATATTCTTGTATATAGGGGGCAGTATTATAGTAGTTATATTCTTGTATATAGGGGGCAGTATTATAGTAGTTATATTCTTGTATATAGGGGCAGTATTATAGTAGTTATATTCTTGTATATAGGGGGCAGTATTATAGTAGTTATATTCTTGTATATAGGGGACAGTATTATAGTAGTTATATTATTGTATATAGGAGCAGTATTATAGTAAATATATTCTTGTATATAGGAGCAGTATTATAGTAGTTATATTCTTGTATATAGGAGGCAGTATTATAGTAGTTATATTCATGTATATAAGGGGCAGTATTATAGTCGTTATATTCTTGTATATAGGAGGCAGTTTTATAGTAGTTATTGTAAAGGATCTGCCAGGCACTACGTCTGTGGATACTCCCAGGATTAATCAGTCGACACCTGAGGCCAGACCTCTTAGACTGACACCGGCTCCCACCAATCAGGGTGGCAGGCTCAGGAGTGGGAGAGCCTATCGCGGCCTGGTCAGTCGGAGTTAGCTCCGCCCCCTGTCCATTTATACCTGCCGTTTTCTCTTCCTCATTGCTTGTTATTATGTTATGGCAGGAAGGAGGTGAAGGGAACAAGTGAGCCCTAATCTACCCACCGCCCTGTCCCTGCCTACTTGCAACGACCCGCCCTAGGCGACGGGGTACAACTTGGCGGCGGTCCCTATGCTGACTAAGTGCAAGGGGATACAAAGAGGGCACAAGCAAGGGAAGGGGCAGTAGCCCACGGAACACCGTGAGGAAACGGAGAGGTGAACGAGCCAGTCAGGATCGGAATGTAGTGGAGTATACAAACGCAGAGCACGGAGCAGGAAGCAAGCCAGGGGCAGAGCGAAGCAGGATAAGCGGGAACTGAAGCAAGGCAGAAGCACGGCAGAAGCAGGCTGGAGCAAGGCAGCAGTGGGGCCAGGAATCCAAGAAGAATAACAAGCAATGAGGAAGAGAAAACGGCAGGTATAAATGGACAGGGGGCGGAGCTAACTCCGACTGACCAGGCCGCGATAGGCTCTCCCACTCCTGAGCTTGCCACCCTGATTGGTGGGAGCCGGTGTCAGTCTAAGAGGTCTGGCCTCAGGTGTCGACTGATTAATCCTGGGAGTATCCACAGACGTAGTGCCTGGCAGATCCTTTACAGTTATATTCTTGTATATAGGGGCAGTATTATAGTAGTTATATTCTTGTATATAGGGGCAGTATTATAGTAGTTATATTTTTGTATATAGGGGGCAGTGTTATAGTAGTTATAGTCTTGTATATAGGTGGCAGTATTATAGTAGTTATATTCTTTTACATAGGGGTAGTATTATAGTAGTTATATTCTTGTATATAGGGGGCAGTATTATAGTAGTTATATTCTTGTATATAGGGGACAGTTTTATAGTAGTTATATTCTTGTATATAGGAGGCAGTATTATAGTAGTTATATTCATGTATATAAGGGGCAGTATTATAGTCGTTATATTCTTGTATATAGGTGGCAGTATTATAGTAGTTATATTCTTGTACATAGGGGTAGTATTATAGTAGTTATATTCTTGTATATAGGAGCAGTATTATATTAGTTATATTCTTGTATATAGGAGCAGTATTATATTAGTTATATTTTTGTACATAGGGGGATGTATTATACTGGTTATATTCTTGTATATAGGAGCAGTATTATAGTAGTTATATTCTTGTATATAGGGGGCAGTATTATAGTAGTTATATTCTTGTACATAGGGGGATGTATTATACTGGTTATATTCTTGTATATAGGAGCAGTATTATAGTAGTTATATTCTTATATATAGGAGGCAGTATTATAGTAGTTATATTCTTGTACATAGGAGGCAGTATTATAGTAGTTATATTCTTGTACATAGGGGGCAGTATTATAGTAGTTATATTCTTGTATATAGGGGGCAGTATTATAGTCATTATATTCTTGTATATAGGGGCAGTATTATAGTAGTTATATTCTTGTATATAGGGGGCAGTAATATAGTAGTTATATTCTTGTATATAGGGGGCGTATTATAGTAGTTATATTCTTGTACATAGGGGCAGTATTATAGTAGTTATATTCTTTATATAGGGGGCAGTATTATAGTAGTTATATTCTTGTATATAGGGGGCAGTATTATAGTAGTTATGTTCTTTTACATAGGGGGCAGTATTATAGTAGTTATATTCTTGTATATAGGAGCAGTATTATAGTATTTATATTCTTCTATATAGGAGGCAGTATTATAGTAGTTATATTCTTGTATATAGGAGCAGTATTATAGTAGTTATATTCTTGTATATAGGGAGCAGAATTATAGTAGTTATATTCTTGTATATAAAGGGCAGTATTATAGTAGTTATATTCTTGTATATAGGGGGCAGTATTATAGTAGTTATATTGTTGTATATAGGAGCAGTATTATAGTAGTTATATTCTTGTACATAGGAGGCAGTATTATAGTAGTTATATTCTTGTATATAGAGGGCAGTATTATAGTAGTTATATTCTTGTATATAGGGGGCAGTATTATAGTAGTTATATTCTTGTATATAGGGGGCAGTATTATAGTAGTTATATTCTTGTATATAGGGGGCAGTAATAAGGTAGTTATATTCTTGTATATAGGAGCAGTATTATAGTAGTTATATTCTTGTATATAGCAGCAGTATTATAGTAGTTATATTTTTGTATATAGGGGCAGTATTATAGTAGTTATATTCTATATAGGGGGCAGTATTATAGTAGTTATATTCTTGTATATAGAGGGCAGTATTATAGTAGTTATATTCTTGTATATAGGAGGCAGTATTATAGTAGTTATATTCTTGTATATAGGAGCAGTATTATAGTAGTTATATTCTTGTATATAGCAGCAGTATTATAGTAGTTATATTTTTGTATATAGGGGCAGTATTATAGTAGTTATATTCTATATAGGGGGCAGTATTATAGTAGTTATATTCTTGTATATAGAGGCAGTATTATAGTAGTTATATTCTTGTATATAGGAGGCAGTATTATAGTAGTTATATTCTTGTATATAGGAGCAGTATTATAGTAGTTATATTCTTGTATATAGCAGCAGTATTATAGTAGTTATATTTTTGTATATAGGGGCAGTATTATAGTAGTTATATTCTATATAGGGGGCAGTATTATAGTAGTTATATTCTTGTATATAGAGGGCAGTATTATAGTAGTTATATTCTTGTATATAGGGGGCAGTATTATAGTAGTTATATTCTTGTATATAGGGGGCAGTAATAAGGTAGTTATATTCTTGTATATAGGGGGCGTATTATAGTAGTTATATTCTTGTATATAGGAGTCAGTATTATAGTAGTTATATTCTTGTATATAGGGGCAGTATTATAGTAGTTATATTCTTGTATATAGGGGCCAGTATTATAGTAGTAATATTCTTGTATATAGGAGCAGTATTATAGTAGTTATATTCTTGTATATAGGAGCAGTATTATAGTAGTTATATTCTTGTATATAGAGGCAGTATTATAGTAGTTATATTCTTGTATATAGGAGCAGTATTATAGTACTTATATTCTTGTATATAGGAGGCAGTATTATAGTAGTTATATTCTTGTATATAGGGGGCAGTATTATAGTAGTTATATTCTTGTATATAGAGGCAGTATTATAGTAGTTATATTCTTGTATATAGGAGCAGTAATATAGTAGTTATATTCTTGTATATAGGAGCAGTATTATAGTAGTTATATTCTTGTATATAGGGGGACAGTATTATAGTAGTTATATTCTTGTATATAGAGGCAGTATTATAGTAGTTATATTCTTGTATATAGGAGCAGTATTATAGTAGTTATATTCTTGTATATAGGAGAAGTATTATAGTAGTTATATTCTTGTATATAGGAGGCAGTATTGTAGTAGTTATATTCTTGTATATAGGAGGCAGTATTATAGTAGTTATATTCTTGTATATAGGGGGCAGTATTATAGTAGTTATATTCTTGTATATAGGGGGCAGTATTATAGTAGTTATATTCTTGTATATAGGGGCAGTATTATAGTAGTTATATTCTTGTATATAGGGGGCAGTATTATAGTAGTTATATTCTTGTATATAGGGGACAGTATTATAGTAGTTATATTATTGTATATAGGAGCAGTATTATAGTAAATATATTCTTGTATATAGGAGCAGTATTATAGTAGTTATATTCTTGTATATAGGAGGCAGTATTATAGTAGTTATATTCATGTATATAAGGGGCAGTATTATAGTCGTTATATTCTTGTATATAGGAGGCAGTTTTATAGTAGTTATTGTAAAGGATCTGCCAGGCACTACGTCTGTGGATACTCCCAGGATTAATCAGTCGACACCTGAGGCCAGACCTCTTAGACTGACACCGGCTCCCACCAATCAGGGTGGCAGGCTCAGGAGTGGGAGAGCCTATCGCGGCCTGGTCAGTCGGAGTTAGCTCCGCCCCCTGTCCATTTATACCTGCCGTTTTCTCTTCCTCATTGCTTGTTATTATGTTATGGCAGGAAGGAGGTGAAGGGAACAAGTGAGCCCTAATCTACCCACCGCCCTGTCCCTGCCTACTTGCAACGACCCGCCCTAGGCGACGGGGTACAACTTGGCGGCGGTCCCTATGCTGACTAAGTGCAAGGGGATACAAAGAGGGCACAAGCAAGGGAAGGGGCAGTAGCCCACGGAACACCGTGAGGAAACGGAGAGGTGAACGAGCCAGTCAGGATCGGAATGTAGTGGAGTATACAAACGCAGAGCACGGAGCAGGAAGCAAGCCAGGGGCAGAGCGAAGCAGGATAAGCGGGAACTGAAGCAAGGCAGAAGCACGGCAGAAGCAGGCTGGAGCAAGGCAGCAGTGGGGCCAGGAATCCAAGAAGAATAACAAGCAATGAGGAAGAGAAAACGGCAGGTATAAATGGACAGGGGGCGGAGCTAACTCCGACTGACCAGGCCGCGATAGGCTCTCCCACTCCTGAGCTTGCCACCCTGATTGGTGGGAGCCGGTGTCAGTCTAAGAGGTCTGGCCTCAGGTGTCGACTGATTAATCCTGGGAGTATCCACAGACGTAGTGCCTGGCAGATCCTTTACAGTTATATTCTTGTATATAGGGGCAGTATTATAGTAGTTATATTCTTGTATATAGGGGCAGTATTATAGTAGTTATATTTTTGTATATAGGGGGCAGTGTTATAGTAGTTATAGTCTTGTATATAGGTGGCAGTATTATAGTAGTTATATTCTTTTACATAGGGGTAGTATTATAGTAGTTATATTCTTGTATATAGGGGGCAGTATTATAGTAGTTATATTCTTGTATATAGGGGACAGTTTTATAGTAGTTATATTCTTGTATATAGGAGGCAGTATTATAGTAGTTATATTCATGTATATAAGGGGCAGTATTATAGTCGTTATATTCTTGTATATAGGTGGCAGTATTATAGTAGTTATATTCTTGTACATAGGGGTAGTATTATAGTAGTTATATTCTTGTATATAGGAGCAGTATTATATTAGTTATATTCTTGTATATAGGAGCAGTATTATATTAGTTATATTTTTGTACATAGGGGGATGTATTATACTGGTTATATTCTTGTATATAGGAGCAGTATTATAGTAGTTATATTCTTGTATATAGGGGGCAGTATTATAGTAGTTATATTCTTGTACATAGGGGGATGTATTATACTGGTTATATTCTTGTATATAGGAGCAGTATTATAGTAGTTATATTCTTATATATAGGAGGCAGTATTATAGTAGTTATATTCTTGTACATAGGAGGCAGTATTATAGTAGTTATATTCTTGTACATAGGGGGCAGTATTATAGTAGTTATATTCTTGTATATAGGGGGCAGTATTATAGTCATTATATTCTTGTATATAGGGGCAGTATTATAGTAGTTATATTCTTGTATATAGGGGGCAGTAATATAGTAGTTATATTCTTGTATATAGGGGGCGTATTATAGTAGTTATATTCTTGTACATAGGGGCAGTATTATAGTAGTTATATTCTTTATATAGGGGGCAGTATTATAGTAGTTATATTCTTGTATATAGGGGGCAGTATTATAGTAGTTATGTTCTTTTACATAGGGGGCAGTATTATAGTAGTTATATTCTTGTATATAGGAGCAGTATTATAGTATTTATATTCTTCTATATAGGAGGCAGTATTATAGTAGTTATATTCTTGTATATAGGAGCAGTATTATAGTAGTTATATTCTTGTATATAGGGAGCAGAATTATAGTAGTTATATTCTTGTATATAAAGGGCAGTATTATAGTAGTTATATTCTTGTATATAGGGGGCAGTATTATAGTAGTTATATTGTTGTATATAGGAGCAGTATTATAGTAGTTATATTCTTGTACATAGGAGGCAGTATTATAGTAGTTATATTCTTGTATATAGGGAGCAGTATTATAGTAGTTATATTCTTGTATATAGGGGCAGTATTATAGTAGTTATATACTTGTATATAGAGGGCAGTATTATAGTAGTTATATTCTTGTATATAGGAGCAGTATTATAGTCGTTATATTCTTGTATATAGGGGGCAGTATTATAGTAGTTATATTCTTGTATATAGGGGCAGTATTATAGTAGTTATATTCTTGTATATAGGAGCAGTATTATAGTAGTTATATTCTTGTATATAGGGAGCAGTATTATAGTAGTTATATTCTTGTATATAGGGGCAGTATTATACTAGTTATATTCCTGTATAAAGGGGGGCAGTATTATAGCAGTTATATTCTTGTATATAGGGGGGAGTATTATAGTAGTTATATTCTTGTATATAGGGGCAGTATTATAGTAGTTATATTCTTGTATATAGGAGCAGTATTATAGTAGTTATATTCTTGTATATAGGAGCAGTATTATAGTAGTTATATTCTTGTATATAGGAGCAGTATTATAGTAGTTATATTCCTGTATATAGGGGAGCAGTATTATAGCAGTTATATTCTTGTATATAGGGGGGAGTATTATAGTAGTTATATTCTTGTATATAGGAGGCAGTATTATAGTAGTTATATTCTTGTACATAGGGGGTCGTATTATAGTAGTTATATTCTTGTATATAGGAGCAGTAATATAGTAGTTATATTCTTGTATATAGGAGCAGTATTATAGTAGTTATATTCTTGTATATAGGGGGACAGTATTATAGTAGTTATATTCTTGTATATAGAGGCAGTATTATAGTAGTTATATTCTTGTATATAGGAGCAGTATTATAGTAGTTATATTCTTGTATATAGGAGAAGTATTATAGTAGTTATATTCTTGTATATAGGAGGCAGTATTGTAGTAGTTATATTCTTGTATATAGGAGGCAGTATTATAGTAGTTATATTCTTGTATATAGGGGGCAGTATTATAGTAGTTATATTCTTGTATATAGGGGGCAGTATTATAGTAGTTATATTCTTGTATATAGGGGCAGTATTATAGTAGTTATATTCTTGTATATAGGGGGCAGTATTATAGTAGTTATATTCTTGTATATAGGGGACAGTATTATAGTAGTTATATTATTGTATATAGGAGCAGTATTATAGTAAATATATTCTTGTATATAGGAGCAGTATTATAGTAGTTATATTCTTGTATATAGGAGGCAGTATTATAGTAGTTATATTCATGTATATAAGGGGCAGTATTAGGGCGGGTTCACACATGGCGGAATTGCACTTAAATTCCGCTGCGGACACTCCGCAGCGTTAATCCGCAGCGGAGCCGTTTCTACATTGACTTTCACTTTAATTTAGCAGTGTTCGTTTACACGATGCGTACAATTCCGCTGCGGAGCATAGGCTGCGGAGCGGAATTTGGTGTCCGCAGCATGCTCTGTCTGTTGCGGAGCAGTGGCGGACTCATGGCGGAATTTCTCCATTGACTTCAATGGAGATTCAAAGTTCCGCAATGAAGTCCGCAGCTGTCATGCACATGTCATGTGTGCTGCGGATGCGTCTTGCTTTTTTTACTTGACATTTCTTCATTCTGGCTGGACCTATGTATTTCTAGGTCTACAGCCAGACTGAGGAAGTCAATGGGGCTCCCGTAATGACGGGAGCGTTGCTAGGAGACGTCAGTAAATAGTCACTGTCCAGGGTGCTGAAAGAGTTACGCGATCGGCAGTAACTGTTTCTGCACCCGGGACAGTGACTACCGATCCCAATATACATGTATCTGTAAAAAAAAATGAAGTTCGTACTTACCGAGAACTCCCTGTTTCTGTCTCCAGTCCGGCCTCCCAGGATGACGTTTCAGTGTAAGTGACGGCTGCAGCCAATCACAGGCCAAGCACAGGCTGCAGCGGTCACATGGACTGGCGCGTCATCCAGGGAGGTCGGGCTGGATGCCGAAGGAGGGACGCGTCATAAAGACAACGGGCGGTAAGTATGAATTTCTTTTACTTTCACTAGGGAAAGTGCTGTCCCTTCTCTCTATCCTGCACTGATAGGGAGAAGGGAAGCACTTTTCCCGCAGTCCGCAGCAGCTAGTCCGCATCAATTTTCTGCACATTTTGTGCAGATCCGCAGCCGTAATCCGCAACCCGGATTAGGTGCGGCATTGATGCGGACAGTTGCGGAGGAATTCCGCCATGTGTGGTCATGCCCTTATAGTCGTTATATTCTTGTATATAGGAGGCAGTTTTATAGTAGTTATTGTAAAGGATCTGCCAGGCACTACGTCTGTGGATACTCCCAGGATTAATCAGTCGACACCTGAGGCCAGACCTCTTAGACTGACACCGGCTCCCACCAATCAGGGTGGCAGGCTCAGGAGTGGGAGAGCCTATCGCGGCCTGGTCAGTCGGAGTTAGCTCCGCCCCCTGTCCATTTATACCTGCCGTTTTCTCTTCCTCATTGCTTGTTATTATGTTATGGCAGGAAGGAGGTGAAGGGAACAAGTGAGCCCTAATCTACCCACCGCCCTGTCCCTGCCTACTTGCAACGACCCGCCCTAGGCGACGGGGTACAACTTGGCGGCGGTCCCTATGCTGACTAAGTGCAAGGGGATACAAAGAGGGCACAAGCAAGGGAAGGGGCAGTAGCCCACGGAACACCGTGAGGAAACGGAGAGGTGAACGAGCCAGTCAGGATCGGAATGTAGTGGAGTATACAAACGCAGAGCACGGAGCAGGAAGCAAGCCAGGGGCAGAGCGAAGCAGGATAAGCGGGAACTGAAGCAAGGCAGAAGCACGGCAGAAGCAGGCTGGAGCAAGGCAGCAGTGGGGCCAGGAATCCAAGAAGAATAACAAGCAATGAGGAAGAGAAAACGGCAGGTATAAATGGACAGGGGGCGGAGCTAACTCCGACTGACCAGGCCGCGATAGGCTCTCCCACTCCTGAGCTTGCCACCCTGATTGGTGGGAGCCGGTGTCAGTCTAAGAGGTCTGGCCTCAGGTGTCGACTGATTAATCCTGGGAGTATCCACAGACGTAGTGCCTGGCAGATCCTTTACAGTTATATTCTTGTATATAGGGGCAGTATTATAGTAGTTATATTCTTGTATATAGGGGCAGTATTATAGTAGTTATATTTTTGTATATAGGGGGCAGTGTTATAGTAGTTATAGTCTTGTATATAGGTGGCAGTATTATAGTAGTTATATTCTTTTACATAGGGGTAGTATTATAGTAGTTATATTCTTGTATATAGGGGGCAGTATTATAGTAGTTATATTCTTGTATATAGGGGACAGTTTTATAGTAGTTATATTCTTGTATATAGGAGGCAGTATTATAGTAGTTATATTCATGTATATAAGGGGCAGTATTATAGTCGTTATATTCTTGTATATAGGTGGCAGTATTATAGTAGTTATATTCTTGTACATAGGGGTAGTATTATAGTAGTTATATTCTTGTATATAGGAGCAGTATTATATTAGTTATATTCTTGTATATAGGAGCAGTATTATATTAGTTATATTTTTGTACATAGGGGGATGTATTATACTGGTTATATTCTTGTATATAGGAGCAGTATTATAGTAGTTATATTCTTGTATATAGGGGGCAGTATTATAGTAGTTATATTCTTGTACATAGGGGGATGTATTATACTGGTTATATTCTTGTATATAGGAGCAGTATTATAGTAGTTATATTCTTATATATAGGAGGCAGTATTATAGTAGTTATATTCTTGTACATAGGAGGCAGTATTATAGTAGTTATATTCTTGTACATAGGGGGCAGTATTATAGTAGTTATATTCTTGTATATAGGGGGCAGTATTATAGTCATTATATTCTTGTATATAGGGGCAGTATTATAGTAGTTATATTCTTGTATATAGGGGGCAGTAATATAGTAGTTATATTCTTGTATATAGGGGGCGTATTATAGTAGTTATATTCTTGTACATAGGGGCAGTATTATAGTAGTTATATTCTTTATATAGGGGGCAGTATTATAGTAGTTATATTCTTGTATATAGGGGGCAGTATTATAGTAGTTATGTTCTTTTACATAGGGGGCAGTATTATAGTAGTTATATTCTTGTATATAGGAGCAGTATTATAGTATTTATATTCTTCTATATAGGAGGCAGTATTATAGTAGTTATATTCTTGTATATAGGAGCAGTATTATAGTAGTTATATTCTTGTATATAGGGAGCAGAATTATAGTAGTTATATTCTTGTATATAAAGGGCAGTATTATAGTAGTTATATTCTTGTATATAGGGGGCAGTATTATAGTAGTTATATTGTTGTATATAGGAGCAGTATTATAGTAGTTATATTCTTGTACATAGGAGGCAGTATTATAGTAGTTATATTCTTGTATATAGGGAGCAGTATTATAGTAGTTATATTCTTGTATATAGGGGCAGTATTATAGTAGTTATATACTTGTATATAGAGGGCAGTATTATAGTAGTTATATTCTTGTATATAGGAGCAGTATTATAGTCGTTATATTCTTGTATATAGGGGGCAGTATTATAGTAGTTATATTCTTGTATATAGGGGCAGTATTATAGTAGTTATATTCTTGTATATAGGAGCAGTATTATAGTAGTTATATTCTTGTATATAGGGAGCAGTATTATAGTAGTTATATTCTTGTATATAGGGGCAGTATTATAGTAGTTATATACTTGTATATAGAGGGCAGTATTATAGTAGTTATATTCTTGTATATAGGAGCAGTATTATAGTCGTTATATTCTTGTATATAGGGGGCAGTATTATAGTAGTTATATTCTTGTATATAGGGGCAGTATTATAGTAGTTATATTCTTGTATATAGGAGCAGTATTATAGTAGTTATATTCTTGTATATAGGGAGCAGTATTATAGTAGTTATATTCTTGTATATAGGGGCAGTATTATACTAGTTATATTCCTGTATAAAGGGGGGCAGTATTATAGCAGTTATATTCTTGTATATAGGGGGGAGTATTATAGTAGTTATATTCTTGTATATAGGGGCAGTATTATAGTAGTTATGTTCTTTTACATAGGGGGCAGTATTATAGTAGTTATATTCTTGTATATAGGAGCAGTATTATAGTATTTATATTCTTCTATATAGGAGGCAGTATTATAGTAGTTATATTCTTGTATATAGGAGCAGTATTATAGTAGTTATATTCTTGTATATAGGGAGCAGAATTATAGTAGTTATATTCTTGTATATAAAGGGCAGTATTATAGTAGTTATATTCTTCTATATAGGAGGCAGTATTATAGTAGTTATATTCTTGTATATAGGAGCAGTATTATAGTAGTTATATTCTTGTATATAGGGGGCAGTATTATAGTAGTTATATTGTTGTATATAGGAGCAGTATTATAGTAGTTATATTCTTGTACATAGGAGGCAGTATTATAGTAGTTATATTCTTGTATATAGGGAGCAGTATTATAGTAGTTATATTCTTGTATATAGGGGCAGTATTATAGTAGTTATATACTTGTATATAGAGGGCAGTATTATAGTAGTTATATTCTTGTATATAGGAGCAGTATTATAGTCGTTATATTCTTGTATATAGGGGGCAGTATTATAGTAGTTATATTCTTGTATATAGGGGCAGTATTATAGTAGTTATATTCTTGTATATAGGAGCAGTATTATAGTAGTTATATTCTTGTATATAGGGAGCAGTATTATAGTAGTTATATTCTTGTATATAGGGGCAGTATTATACTAGTTATATTCCTGTATAAAGGGGGGCAGTATTATAGCAGTTATATTCTTGTATATAGGGGGGAGTATTATAGTAGTTATATTCTTGTATATAGGGGCAGTATTATAGTAGTTATATTCTTGTATATAGGAGCAGTATTATAGTAGTTATATTCCTGTATATAGGGGAGCAGTATTATAGCAGTTATATTCTTGTATATAGGGGGGAGTATTATAGTAGTTATATTCTTGTATATAGGAGGCAGTATTATAGTAGTTATATTCTTGTACATAGGGGGTCGTATTATAGTAGTTATATTCTTGTATATAGGGGCAGTAGTATAGTAGTTATATTCTTGTATATAGGGGCAGTATTATAGTAGATATATTCTTGTACATAGGGGGCAGTATTATAGTAGTTATATTCTTGTATATAGAGGGCAGTATTATAGTAGTTATATTCTTGTATATAGGGGGCAGTATTATAGTAGTTATATTCTTGTATATAGGGGGCAGTAATAAGGTAGTTATATTCTTGTATATAGGGGGCGTATTATAGTAGTTATATTCTTGTATATAGGGGCAGTATTATAGTAGTTATATTCTTGTATATAGGGGCAGTATTATAGTAGTTATATTCTTGTATATAGGGGCAGTATTATAGTAGTTATATTCTTGTATATAGGGGCAGTATTATAGTAATTATATTCTTGTATATAGGTTCAGTATTATAGTAGTTATATTCTTGTATATAGAGGCAGTATTATAGTAGTTATATTCTTGTATATAGGGGGCAGTATTATAGTAGTTATATTCTTGTATATAGGAGCAGTATTATAGTAGTTATATTCTTGTATATAGGAGGTAGTATTATAGTAGTTATATTCTTGTATATAGGGGGCAGTATTATAGTAGTTATATTCTTGTATATAGGAGCAGTATTATAGTAGTTATATTCTTGTACATAGGGGGCAGTATTATAGTATTTATATTCTTGTACATAGGGGTAGTTTTATAGCAGATACAATACTGCATATAGGTAACAGTAAAATAATAATTATAGTGTTTTAAGTAAATATTTACTGCCACACGGATATAAATATCAATAGCTCTTCAAAGATAGCTCCGAATAGAGAAAAACCATCTTATACAGTAACCATAACAAGAAAATCCTTGGCCTGGTTGGTGGCCTTGAACTTGCAGCACGATAATCACACACGACACACCGGCGTTTCATAAGCCTTGGTCATTTAAATCCTTGACTCGTACCTTCTGAGTTAATTAAAAAAAAGCACACCCTGATGACGTCCCTTTTAATCATCTCGTAATTGAAATTACCTTTCGTTTATTTTATTGCTTTCTTCTGAAATGACGTAGACCTTTTAACCTATAAAGATGAATACAAAAATCGACTTCAGATTACAGTTTTTCCAAGTTGAATTTGGAAATCTACCTTTATTAATTGTGACTTTCACCAAAATGCAACAGGTGTTCTGTTGACCTGCTCGGTTGGCCCGGGATTATGAGATGACTCATTTATGATTACGTCAAAGCACCGCAGGTGTCCCAGACAGAGGCCCCCGTGAAACACTGCTCTCCCTGCTGTAAGAGCTCACTTGTGTTTCCAGTCACTGGGATATAATCTACTTCGAAAAAGAGCCTCTCTTGTGCTTTGACGCTTTGATCAAGGAGCGCGCACACACTCCTCATGCGAGACTGCTCATCCGTCTTATCACATCTGGAAAGGTGTTGGTGGAGAGGCTCCTGAATTTAAGAGGGCTACTGAATCGAGTCAGGCGTTGAGGAGGACCCCGGTGAACACATGAAGAGGTTCAGTTCAGGGAGACATGTTAGCGGAGCTTCTGTCATCAGCGGTCCAACCTTTCTTGTTGCTCTGAATTAAGACAGTCGCTTTGTTCTAACTTTCTCTGTGGGCCTCTCTTGTCCATGGAAAGTTTTCCGTCATCCTTCAACAACGCTGAGGCAAACGCTATAATTTTATATAGAGGAGTAGACGACGCACAGGCTAGATGGAAGAGTTAAAGCTAAGCTAATAAAAAATTTATCCGTCAACGCTAAATTGTGCATCTGCCGTTCAACGCAACCTGCGGAATAAATATTTCATGAAGGGCACCGTGTTCTGCTTCTTTATCCAAAGTGAATGGATCAGTGAATGCTACCTGGCTTCTGGTTAACAAACCCTAAAGATCAAATCAGTTATCAGATATATATGTCGGCTGAGTAGACCGAGAACAATGTGTTACATTACTCTGATCAAAAGTGGAATCAACTGAGGGTCTGATTGAGAAGGTGAGAAAACAGCCCCCAATACCATAGATGGAAACCACCCCGCCACGAGTGACTTCACCATTCAATTGGTGAAAGCTTCCGTGTCAGCATGAGACCCCTTTGTGATCGGACTCTTCCATTTTCAAAGAAGTTTAGAAACACCATCCCTAATAATACTCCCTCTTCCCCATATTCAAGAGAATGAATCCAAGGGTGTGATGTGACAGAGATAGAATGAGTCTAGTAGGTTGACACCAGACGTTGGGTGCACTGACTGTGTTGGTGGCATCCTATTAGACAAACCTTGGCAGAGACTCGTCTCATTCCCATTAGGAGTGATGCCTTTAACTTATAACTCTACAAAATACTATATTTCAAGGGTTTCTCCAGTTTGCCGATCCCTTAGATTGATCATCGGGGGGGTCTTGGGAGCCTCTATAATGAGCTGCTAACTAGGAGAAGAGGAAAGCCTATAGACAATAGTTGTGCGACAAAGCCAAGGGCCAAGAATGACTCTCAGGTATACCCAAGATGGTCACAAATAGGGTGGACCCCTCCCCAGTAACAGTTCAACCCGTCCTTATGTTGAACACCACGAGGAGTTTTATTCAAGTCTACAATTCTTGGAATGTATAAATGTTCTTACAATTTCCTAACTAAAGCATGTTTTATGATTGCAGAAGAGAAAATTGAGAAAGAGTCCAATACCATTGTAGAATCCAAACCACCATGAAATTCCCAGGAATCAGGACTGCGTGGACGGGACAGGTTTACAGGTTGATACATTTCGTATCCTCTTGAATCCCCCATGACAAATCCTTAATGTCCCCTCCACTCCCTTCTTCTCACTGATAATTGTTTACGGCATTTATACACTTCCTGCCCACACCTTTTACTTGTCAGTTCCCCTCCCCTCCCCCACCTCCGTGTAACAATGGGGACCCAGCAGGGAACGGCCTTTTCTATGGCTCTGCTTATAGGCAAAACCCCTCATTACTGGAGTTAATACTTCCACTGACTAAGGTATCAATTCTGCAATGAAGCAAAGCTCGTACCACCTGTAGGTTGGAAGCGGTTATACTTGGTAGAGTTTTATGTTTCGGCTATTTGCAGGAAGGTGTAGATCAGTAACCATCTGAACTATTGTGTGAGTCCCATAAATGTTTAAACCGGCCTTTTGTCTGGCAAGTCCCAGCATCTCATGGGAAAGTCGCGATGAGTCCCCGTCATTGTAGGACGCCTTATTTACTGCAGATTACGTATTGTTCAATTATAGATTTTGCCCCAGAAAAGATGAGGGGTTAATCGCTGATAACTAATCCCGGGGCTCCTTTTTACACATTTACCAGAGTAATTATCTGCCTGGGATGTAATTTGGAACTTAATGACTTGTGGTCTTAGTGAGGGGTCCACAAACCGTGATCAAAAGAGCCACGTCCAGGCATTAGTTACTAAGAACTGAGAATTTCCTGGGCCCGTTCATGGTTATTGCTCCGAACAGCAGTGGAAGAGAAGAGGGTTATATAGCCTGGACTACATCAATGTCCCAATATATTGTAATTATGGGACCACATGGCATTAACATGTTGAGGACTGCCCACTGTATATATACTGTGCGAGTATAAGCTTGCTGTCCTAGCTGAATGTCGGGTGCCCGGCAGTTAGGCTGGGTTCACACGAGCATGTTCGGTCCGTAAAGGACGGAACGCATTTCGGCTGCAAGTCCCGGACCGAACACAGTGCAGGGAGCCGGGCTCCTAGCATCATAGTTATGTACGATGCTAGGAGTCCCTGCCTCGCTGCGGGACAACTGTCCCGTACTGAAAACATGATTACAGTACGGGACAGTTGTCCTGCAGCGAGGCAGGGACTCCTAGCATCGTACATAACTAGGAGCCCGGCTCCCTGCACTGTGTTCGGTCCGGGACTTGCGGCCAAAATGCGTTCCGTCCTTTACGGACCGAACATGCTCGTGTGAACTCAGACTAAGAGACACTACCTCTGGCTTACTGAGCGCTGTGTATAGAATAGAGGCAGCGCCACTGCCTCTATGGGTCCCAGTAGTCGCGTGGCCTGTCACATAATGGCCGGTAGTCTTACTAGACCCAGCACAGCCCCAACAATGGTCACTATAACGGGGCTTATGTCCCCTGCTGTGCAAAGTATGGTGTGAAAAAAAATGAAATGAAATAATAAAGATAAAAAAAAAGGGAAAAAAACAAACAAAACAAAAATAAATGCAATAAAAGTTACACATAAAATACCCCAATCATTGTCATAACACTAGCCCTGACCCAATTACCCTAAAAGAGACATGTAACATATGAAAAGTATTACAAATATAAAGTCGGGTAACACTATATCATTACCTATTAGCTAAAATGTAAAAAGGGCGTATATATTTGTTTCTATTCTTTTAAAACTATAAGCCTAAAAATGCTATAAAAAAAAACAAAATTATGTGAATTCAAATGAAAATAAAATAAACCTTTATTGATCACAAAAAAAACAAATGGCAAAAATCACATCACTAGCCCAACAAATAAACATGTTCTAGCCGTTTAGGTAACACGTGCTAAACATGGATAACGGCGCCTGATCCTGAAGCGGTAGAAGTCTCCGTCGCGGATCTGGGTAAAAATGCAAATGGACACCATGACGGAAACCCAGCAGAACTCTGTAAAGTCCAAAGGTCCCGTCCGTGCCATTGGCGTCTCTCTCGTGACACATCCGGAGCTTTTTTGTTGTTCTGCTTCTATGACGGGGCACAGCGACGAAAATCAAGAACGCAGATGTGAACGACGCCGTAGTAAATGTGCGCTGCTCTGGAAATATTCTATTATCTGACATCTGTACGGTTGGGGTTCTGCGCCCCTGCAACGCCAATGGGAGTATAATGAATTTACAACGTCTTTCCTGAATGAAGCTGAAGATGATGGTGGTGATGGCGGTGATGGCGGTGATGGCGGTGATGGTGGTGATGGCGGTGATGGCGGTGATGGCGGTAATGGCGGTAATGGCGGTGATGGCGGTGATGGCGGTGATGGAGGTGACGGCGGTGATGGCGGTAATGGCGGTGATGGCGGTGATGGAGGTGATGGCGGGTCTGTGAGCCGAGGACCCCGACCAATTGGTGGTTTGGAGGGGCTGGCCGCACGGAATCGGTTGTTGCAAAATGATCATTGGGAGAACCCAGCGCTGAGAACAGTCAAAGCAAATACAACAGTAAAAAATGTTCTTGATTTATTATCACACGCAATCTTCCATGTAAACCAAAAATCCGGGACGTAGAATCCAGCCAATCAGATAGCAGACAGGGTTATCTCCGCACTGACCCCGCTTACCTGAGTTATCGTTACTTTACAAGAGTTCAGCTCCACAGTTACATGTTAACCACACGTGTACCAACAAAGACTGACAACAGCAAACATCTCGTCTCCAGGTGCCAGCACGCGCGGCCGGTATTCTCAGGTATCTTTTTATCGCTACTTTCAAGACATAGTCAGGTACAAATGTCACAGAATAAACATAAGGGAGAAAAGAAATCCATATAGATATATTGTATATAGGCGGAACTGTAGAGAAGCATCACTGACGTTACCCCTTCTAAAGATTGATATCTGTCATATATCAGAAATGTCAAAAAAGATATTATTACTGTCCACTGGGGGCACTGTTCCAAAACGCGCAAATTGTAAGAATGAAGCAGATTCAACTATGGATGGCAACTCGATACTGCAAAATGAATAAGGATATAAGACTCTAAGGCTAAGACACGAGATACACCAAACCAAGGGAGTATCACGCATGATAGGCTTAGATACAGCAGCACAACAGACATTATCACACATGATAGGCTTAGATACACTGGTTCTGCAGACAGTATCACACATAATAGGTTGAGATACACTGGCTCGGCAGACAGTATCACATATAATAGGCTTAGATACACTGGTTCTGCAGACAGTATCACACATAATAGGCTGAGATACACTGGCTCGGCAGACAGTATCACATATAATAGGCTTAGATACACTGGTTCTGCAGACAGTATCACACAAAGGCTGAGATACAAGTCTCAGCAGCAACTTGTCCCTTTACATTTTACATAAAAAAAAAAAAAAATTCATACAGGAAACTCCATAAGATTCTGAATAAATAAATAAATACTATGTCTACCCGATGAGAACATCCAGACCCCTGTAAACCAGTGTACGCACATGAGGACCACGGCACAATGAGAGCATGGAAAGTCCCTGTACAGTAGGGGCTGTGAATGATTTCCAGCGGGAGGCAATGTGGAGACAGCTCAGTGAGGGGCTCCAGTCCCAATGATGGAAAGCCTTCATTTATACATTGACATTGCCAAGACTTCATGTTCTATTTTACATGCCATTTGTGGACCCTACATAGCCATTAAGGTGGCGTTCAGTGTGGGGCAGTCGGGGGTGTGGGGCCGTCGGGGGGTGGAGTAGGGGGCTACATAGCCCTTGCAGGTGGAACTGCAGCCCCCAGCTTTCTCCAGCTTCAGATTTTGTGCTTCTCACTTGAGCAGTTTTAAAGGCTAATGATTTGAAAAGCAAGAAAAGCCCTGAAATGGAGCTGGGCCGGTCTGTTAATGGCGGCCATCATTCAGGAGACCGGCGAGGGGTACATTAGCCGGGCCCATGCTGAGAAGAGCGCCACCGAGGGACACAAAGGTTTTAAGAAGCTGAAAGGGACTGTTGTTCTCAAACAGTAAGGTGTTTTCTAGGAAGTTCGACCCCTGGATACAGACGACTAATTCCAGCTAATTGCAACCTGCATGGGTCAGAGCCCGGAGGCTGTGGATGAACCTATACTACAATTCCCCCACTCCAGTGACTCCCATCACGGACCAAAAACAATGGGAGACCTGAAAGGCTGAGCAGGAAGACTCTACTGTGTGGAGAACATCCCATTGTCCATGGTCAGACCCTTCACACTGTCCGTCACCTCATTGGCAGAGTAAAAAGAAAGGGGGACAATTTCTTATTATCCAATATAGTCCCGGGGCTCCCTACACTGAGGGGACAATCAATCATGTGTTTGGCTTTGCTGACAACAGGAATTGTATTGGGATAAGCCTGCCCCACTGTTTGTAGGCACCAAATGCTTGGCTGATCTCTGAAGGCTTCAAAAGATCCTCAAAGCCGAATGACTTGTGGCGACCACCACTTGAAGATAATGAAGATTAGGAGAAGCTCTAGTCATCACCCGAACACTCGAAAGCTTCAGGAAGGAAGACGTTATAGCAGGGAATCTGTCAGCAGTTTGGAGGCCTCACAACTGCTGACAGCGCCAGATAGGGAGGTGGTGGGCCCGGTGACCACACCGGCAAGTCGCATGACCGACAAATCAATGTTTGATTCCCCCGGCGCGGTGAAGTGCCACTCTCTGACCTGAGTGACGGCTCTACCGCCCAATCAGGAGACCGCTAGAGCCGAGAGGGCACAGCAGAGGGTCAGAGCTGGCAGCGTGACTTACACATCAAGGGGGCGACGTCAGTAACATTTGCGACCACGGTGCCAGAGGAATTCTCGGTCCTGCAACCTGCGTCCTCTTCTAAGTGGCGCTCCCGACCACCTAGCGGTGCAGCCGACCTGTTCACTTGAATGACCTGTGCTGCAGCCGGCCTGTTCACTTGAATGACCTGTGCTGCAGCCGGCCTTGTTCACTTGAATGACCTGTGCTGCAGCCGGCCTTGTTCACTTGAATGACCTGTGCTGCAGCCGGCCTGTTCACTTGAATGACCTGTGCTGCAGCCGGCCCTGTTCACTTGAATGACCTGTGCTGCAGCCGGCCTTGTTCACTTGAATGACCTGTGCTGCAGCCGGCCTGTTCACTTGAATGACCTGTGCTGCAGCCGGCCTTGTTCACTTGAATGACCTGTGCTGCAGCCGGCCTTGTTCACTTGAATGACCTGTGCTGCAGCCGGCCTTGTTCACTTGAATGACCTGTGCTGCAGCCGGCCTGTTCACTTGAATGACCTGTGCTGCAGCCGGCCCTGTTCACTTGAATGACCTGTGCTGCAGCCGGCCTTGTTCACTTGAATGACCTGTGCTGCAGCCGGCCTTGTTCACTTGAATGACCTGTGCTGCAGCCGGCCTTGTTCACTTGAATGACCTGTGCTGCAGCCGGCCCTGTTCACTTGAATGACCTGTGCTGCAGCCGGCCCTGTTCACTTGAATGACCTGTGCTGCAGCCGGCCCTGTTCACTTGAATGACCTGTGCTGCAGCCGGCCTGTTCACTTGAATGACCTGTGCTGCAGCCGGCCTTGTTCACTTGAATGACCTGTGCTGCAGCCGGCCCTGTTCACTTGAATGACCTGTGCTGCAGCCGGCCCTGTTCACTTGAATGACCTGTGCTGCAGCCGGCCCTGTTCACTTGAATGACCTGTGCTGCAGCCGGCCTTGTTCACTTGAATGACCTGTGCTGCAGCCGGCCCTGTTCACTTGAATGACCTGTGCTGCAGCCGGCCCTGTTCACTTGAATGACCTGTGCTGCAGCCGGCCCTGTTCACTTGAATGACCTGTGCTGCAGCCGGCCCTGTTCACTTGAATGACCTGTGCTACAGCCGGCCCTGTTCACTTGAATGACCTGTGCTGCAGCCGGCCTGTTCACTTGAATGACCTGTGCTGCAGCCGGCCTTGTTCACTTGAATGACCTGTGCTGCAGCCGGCCTTGTTCACTTGAATGACCTGTGCTGCAGCCGGCCCTGTTCACTTGAATGACCTGTGCTGCAGCCGGCCCTGTTCACTTGAATGACCTGTGCTGCAGCTGGCCCTGTTCACTTGAATGACCTGTGCTGCAGCCGGCCTTGTTCACTTGAATGACCTGTGCTGCAGCCGGCCCTGTTCACTTGAATGACCTGTGCTGCAGCCGGCCCTGTTCACTTGAATGACCTGTGCTGCAGCCGGCCCTGTTCACTTGAATGACCTGTGCTGCAGCCGGCCCTGTTCACTTGAATGACCTGTGCTGCAGCCGGCCCTGTTCACTTGAATGACCTGTGCTGCAGCCGGCCTGTTCACTTGAATGACCTGTGCTGCAGCCGGCCTTGTTCACTTGAATGACCTGTGCTGCAGCCGGCCCTGTTCACTTGAATGACCTGTGCTGCAGCCGGCCCTGTTCACTTGAATGACCTGTGCTGCAGCCGGCCTTGTTCACTTGAATGACCTGTGCTGCAGCCGGCCTTGTTCACTTGAATGACCTGTGCTGCAGCCGGCCTGTTCACTTGAATGACCTGTGCTGCAGCCGGCCCTGTTCACTTGAATGACCTGTGCTGCAGCCGGCCTTGTTCACTTGAATGACCTGTGCTGCAGCCGGCCTTGTTCACTTGAATGACCTGTGCTGCAGCCGGCCTTGTTCACTTGAATGACCTGTGCTGCAGCCGGCCCTGTTCACTTGAATGACCTGTGCTGCAGCCGGCCCTGTTCACTTGAATGACCTGTGCTGCAGCCGGCCCTGTTCACTTGAATGACCTGTGCTGCAGCCGGCCTGTTCACTTGAATGACCTGTGCTGCAGCCGGCCTTGTTCACTTGAATGACCTGTGCTGCAGCCGGCCCTGTTCACTTGAATGACCTGTGCTGCAGCCGGCCCTGTTCACTTGAATGACCTGTGCTGCAGCCGGCCTTGTTCACTTGAATGACCTGTGCTGCAGCCGGCCCTGTACACTTGAATGACCTGTGCTGCAGCCGGCCCTGTTCACTTGAATGACCTGTGCTGCAGCCGGCCCTGTTCACTTGAATGACCTGTGCTGCAGCCGGCCCTGTTCACTTGAATGACCTGTGCTGCAGCCGGCCCTGTTCACTTGAATGACCTGTGCTGCAGCCGGCCTGTTCACTTGAATGACCTGTGCTGCAGCCGGCCTTGTTCACTTGAATGACCTGTGCTGCAGCCGGCCTTGTTCACTTGAATGACCTGTGCTGCAGCCGGCCTTGTTCACTTGAATGACCTGTGCTGCAGCCGGCCTGTTCACTTGAATGACCTGTGCTGCAGCCGGCCCTGTTCACTTGAATGACCTGTGCTGCAGCCGGCCTTGTTCACTTGAATGACCTGTGCTGCAGCCGGCCTTGTTCACTTGAATGACCTGTGCTGCAGCCGGCCCTGTTCACTTGAATGACCTGTGCTGCAGCCGGCCCTGTTCACTTGAATGACCTGTGCTGCAGCCGGCCCTGTTCACTTGAATGACCTGTGCTGCAGCCGGCCTGTTCACTTGAATGACCTGTGCTGCAGCCGGCCTTGTTCACTTGAATGACCTGTGCTGCAGCCGGCTCTGTTCACTTGAATGACCTGTGCTGCAGCCGGCTCTGTTCACTTGAATGACCTGTGCTGCAGCCGGCCTTGTTCACTTGAATGACCTGTGCTGCAGCCGGCCTTGTTCACTTGAATGACCTGTGCTGCAGCCGGCCCTGTTCACTTGAATGACCTGTGCTGCAGCCGGCCCTGTTCACTTGAATGACCTGTGCTGCAGCCGGCCCTGTTCACTTGAATGACCTGTGCTGCAGCTCCTGCACAGCCGGTGTCCGAGGTGTCGGGAAAAACAGTAAAGGGGATGCAGCTCTAAATCAGTACCGTGGCCCCTTCATTCCCAGGATCAGTAAGGGTCCCAGAGGTCAGTTAAGATATGAATAACATTTTAAGAAAGCTTACAGTGTACATATACGGTCATAGAACTTTTGACACGTCAGAAGTTTTGATTGGTGGGGGTCCGAGCACCGAGACCCCCATTGATCATGAAAACGAAGCGGCAGGAGCGCTGATCGGTTTAGTTTCTGATCGACTCTCCTCGGAAATCCAAGCGAGCGTTGTATGGACTTATAGACTTTCAATTGAGCCCGGACGCCGCTCGCTCGGTTCGAGTCGATCAGAAATGAAGCGGCTCAGCGCTCACCCGAGCGCTTCTGCCGCATCGTTTTCACCATCGATGGGGGTCTCAGTGCTCGGACCCCCACCAATCAAAACTTCTGACATGTCTAAAGTTTTATGAAAGTATATGTACACGTCAATCATTGTATAATGAAAAGTTCTGCAACTTTCTAATTTACGGTGTTTCAGTTCCTCATCATTTTCGAGACCTCTGCTTGCTGTTAGAGAATGGAAAGATTCTTATTTTTATCCAGACCTAATACTTGTACCTAATATAAGCCTCACAGCTGAGGGTATGTTACACTTGCATCCAGTCTAGGCAATCCTTTACATTTGATATATTTTCTCAGGACAGGACAGGAGAGGGGTTTGTGATGAGGATTTCTATAACTCACAGCATTTTCTGGACTGGATACAACTGAAACAAACCTTCAGCTGTGAAAAGTATTAGGTCCTGTACAGGTTTCCTCACTAAGAAATGCTGCAATCCATAAAATAGCTGTGGAAGTCATACTAGGTAGCTGCTGATCCAATGTAACAAAAACTGTACTTTATTATTTTTTGCTTCTACTGATCTCGTCCATTTTTTTTTTCATGTGACCGCGCAGAACAAGGGGAGCAGGGCCCACAATGGCCCACGTGTGGTTACCCCTCAGTCACACGTCTCCTCCGTCCAGCCATTTAACGTGTCATTCGTTGAGCAGACATTTCCACTAGGGGTTAATCATCCGAGGTGTAATTTCCGTAGACACATGTAGAGCAGAGCGAGCATTCAGATCTGCACAACAGACCGACTCTTTACAGTCATTGTTTACGGTCATCGACTGGAAAAAACGGCAGAACTCGCTATTGACGCAGGTTAACATGGTAAAAATAGGTTTGAAGCAAAGTCTGTAAAGAAAGACATGACCTGCCTATGTAGAGTCGTGTGTTAACCTTAGACCATACTATCCCCCCACCCCCACTTAGTAAAGACACATGACACCGAGGTTGGATGTGAAATGGCCACAGCAGCCGTTTATTAATTTCACAGTTTTATAAAAACAATTTAAATCCGAAACATTCGGATAACTAGTTAGGAATCCACCAGAGAATTCCTCCTAATAATTCACATGACCCAACATGGGTCAGAATCATAAATAACAATTAAACGTTAACATTAACCCGAGCAGAGGAAGTCCTTGAAGCCCCTTCAGATGTTCCTTTCAAGAACACACCGAATTAGCCATCTGCAAACCACTAATTACCTCCAGCCGTAAACCAGCTCGGAAGCACCGTTCACCTCTGCAGATGGCTCCAACCACTAGAAGTCCACTTCAAGGGGATAACACCCGATGAAGCCCTCAAGTGATATACCGACCACTAGAAGTCCACTTCAAAGGGATAACACCCGATGAAGCCTTCAAGTGATATACCTTCTACCAGAAGACCACTTCAAAGGGATAACACCCGATGAAGTCTTCAACCATGTACCTTTTTTGGGGGACGCATACCCCCGATGCGACCCCCCCACCATTTTGTACTGACTGGCCTCAAGGACTCCCCCCGCCAGCTGCCATGACAACAGAACCTACTCCGGAAAAAAGAAAAACAAGTTAAATAAGCACACCAACTAAATCACAACGCTCCTAAACAGACGTACATAAGACCTAAGGAGTAACAAACCAAGGGTGGGAGGGTGGGAGCTTGCTTGTGCTATGTTACTCCTCCCGCTGCTTCCGGCTCAATGCCGAGAAACAGCGGGAAGCGCAGTGACGGCCCCCCCGCCCCCCTTAACTCCTCCCCGCCCCTCCTTAGCTTCTTTCACCTCTCCCTCACCTCATTAACCCTTTCCCTACCAGGGCGGTCATGTCGGCTTCCCTTAAGCCTGCAGCTGCGTCCTGCCTCTTCTTGACCTGCCTATGTAGAGTCGTGTGTTAACCTTAGACCATACTATCCCCCCACCCCCACTTAGTAAAGACACATGACACCGAGGTTGGATGTGAAATGGCCACAGCAGCCGTTTATTAATTTCACAGTTTTATAAAAACAATTTAAATCCGAAACATTCGGATAACTAGTTAGGAATCCACCAGAGAATTCCTCCTAATAATTCACATGACCCAACATGGGTCAGAATCATAAATAACAATTAAACGTTAACATTAACCCGAGCAGAGGAAGTCCTTGAAGCCCCTTCAGATGTTCCTTTCAAGAACACACCGAATTAGCCATCTGCAAACCACTAATTACCTCCAGCCGTAAACCAGCTCGGAAGCACCGTTCACCTCTGCAGATGGCTCCAACCACTAGAAGTCCACTTCAAGGGGATAACACCCGATGAAGCCCTCAAGTGATATACCGACCACTAGAAGTCCACTTCAAAGGGATAACACCCGATGAAGCCTTCAAGTGATATACCTTCTACCAGAAGACCACTTCAAAGGGATAACACCCGATGAAGTCTTCAACCATGTACCTTTTTTGGGGGACGCATACCCCCGATGCGACCCCCCCACCATTTTGTACTGACTGGCCTCAAGGACTCCCCCCGCCACCGCGAAACAGGCCTTGACCACCTTAAGCCTGTGAGTTCCTCCACACCACCACCGCCCTTTCTATGCCTTCTGCTATAGCCAAGCTCCAAAGATCAATGCCAACCTCGGTCAGATGAACCCCGTCACTTCTCCAGAAATTCCCCACTCCTGACTCCAAATCCCTATGCCTCACGCAAATGCCCCCGTTCTTTGCCACAAAACGGGACACCGCCCGGTTAACTTTTATGCGAGCCTTATTGACTCTCTCCACCGATCTAGCTAACCGCCAATGCTTCCTTGGGACTATGTCCGACCACACTACCACCAACTTGGGATAAGATACCCACAAACACAACAAATCATGTTTGATATCCCGCACCAACTCACGAAAAGGGCGGACTCCTAAGTCATTCCCACCCACGTGCAACACTAAAACCTCCGGAACCCTATCAAGCCGCACATATGTCTGGAATTCCGCCAACACCCTGTTCCACGACATACCTCTAAACCCCAGCCAATGCACAACCGCATCCTGTCGCGGAATGCGCAACTGGCGACCATCCGGGCGGACGTCCGCCCTCAAAGCCCCCCAGTGCACGTACGAATGACCCATCAACCACACCAGACAAGGAGGCGAATCTGAAACGGAAAACACAGTTAGGCACCACCATATAACATTTGCAAGCATAAACAACAAAATTACAACATATGGGGGCGGACATAAGACTTAAACCTTTTAGACTCCCAACGACCAATACGCCTCACCCCCTCATCATCCAACCCCCAGCGCCCCGCTTCCGTTGCTGCGCCAATCCGGAAGGAGTGAGATGAATATGAGCCTGCCGCAACCCCAACCGCCGTCAAACATTTTTTAAAAACAGCTCCAAACTGAAACCTGGACAAAAACGACCCGTCCACATGACGTAACAAAGGCAAATCTGGAGACCCCCTGTTTTTCGTAAAACCCCGCATGCACTCTACTGGGCACATGACCGACCCCGGGAGAGCGAACAAAACTATCAGTTTTCCCTTCCCTAATTGGTCAGTTTTTGATCTACGCAACCACACCTCCAGCCGATCTGCAAAAAGGCTCACCTCCCCAGATCTCAGCCCCCCTGCCTGTTTAGTACTTGGCGACACCAACTCACCTATTCTAAATGCTCCGAAGAACGCCAACGAAAAAGCCAACCGAAACAAATCCATTTCATCTGAAGAACGACATACCGATGCTAATGAACCGCCCAACAAGCCAAGCAAAGCAAACGACACCGGCCTTCTACTATCCGCCTCCAACCTACCTCTGCGCAACCCCTTCAAAGCCTGCGATACCAGAAATTCCTTGGATACATCCCGCAAGCCCCTCAACTTAAGCCCAAACGCCACCGCGGATATGAACCGGTTCACCTTCGCTACTGAAAACCCCGACTCCCAGGCATCCCCTAACCAATACAAAAGTGCCACCAACCTGTCTCTATCCGTATTGACGTCACCCAACTCTCTTACCCACTCCTCCCACTGCCTCCAACAAGCAGCATAAGCACTCCACGTCGTGCGCGCCAAAGACCTTTGTAACAGCTGCTCTACGGGACCGATACCAGATCCCAAAGATGCTCCGGACAAGCCAAACCGAGACGTTCCGCTCCCGGGGCCAATTGTCGAAACCGGTCCCACTGCGAGCGAGAAAGAGCATCAGCAATACAATTCCGTACACCCGGGACATGCACCGCCACCACCCACGCGTTCAACGACAAACACACCAACACTAAATGTCGCAACAATTGAACTACCGGAGGAGAGGACGCCGTGATGTTATTAATGGCAAGCACCACCCCCATGTTGTCGCAGTAAAAACGGACCTTCTTATCCCTGAGCCTGTCCCCCCAAATGGTAGCCGCCACCACGATGGGAAACAGCTCGAGCAGGGCCAGATTCCGCGTCAGTCCACTGGACACCCAGCTAGCCGGCCATTGACCTGCGCACCACGGACCTCCCCCGTAAGCTCCAAAGCCACCCGCCCCAGCCGCATCCGTGAAAATATTCAGATCACTCGTATCCTGCGCTGGGGCCATCCATAGCGAGCGACCATTGTACTGGCCCAAGAAGTCATCCCAAACCTGAAGATCAGCTCGGTGCTCCTCCTTGAGCCGCACAAAATGATGCGGCGCCCGCACTCCCGCCGTTGCCGCCGCCAACCTTCTACCAAACACCCTCCCCATCGGCATAATCCGGCAGGCGAAATTCAACTTCCCCAGCAGCGACTGAAGCTCCCTCAGCGACATTTTCTTCCTTCTACAAGCCCGTCGCACCTCCAGCCTCAAAGCACCCAACTTATCCGCCGGGAGCCGACACTCCATTGCCACCGAGTCAATTTCGATTCCCAAGAAACAAATCGTCGCTACCGGGCCCTCCGTTTTTTCCGGCGCCAAAGGGATCCCAAAATCCCTCGCCACCTTCTGCAGGGCATGAAGCAAGTTACCGCAAACCGGCGAACCCCCCGGGCCAACGCACAAAAAATCATCTAAGTAATGGATCAACGAATCGACCCCGGATACTCCCCTCGTTACCCACTCCACGAAGCTACTAAACGCCTCGAAGTATGCACAAGAAAGAGAACACCCCATCGGAAGGCACCGATCCACGTAAAAGGCCCCATTCCAAAAACAACCCAACAGCCGTTGGCTTTCTGGATGGACCGGCAACAACCTGAACGCCGCCTCGATGTCGGTTTTTGCTAGCAGCGCCCCCGGACCCGCAGCCCGCACTAACCCCACCGCCTTATCGAATGAGGTATAAACTACGGAACACAACTCGTGATCAATCCCGTCATTTACCGACGAACCTTTGGGATACGATAAATGTTGAATCAAACGAAACTTTCCGGGCTCGCGTTTAGGGACAATACCCAAAGGGGACACAACTAAATCTTTCACCGGCGACTCCCCAAATGGCCCCGACATGCGCCCCAACGAAACTTCTTTTAACAACTTTTCCGACACGACTTCCGCATGCAAGTAAGCCGATTTTAAATTTCTCCGCGTAACCGGAACCTCATAAGGAGGCGGAGGAATAACAAAACCAACACTAAACCCTTCATAAAGCAACTTAGCTGCCGCCCTATCCGGATATTCACTTAGATAAGGGGCCATCCTTTCCACCCTCACCGGCGACACCCCCTTGACCAACCCCGTGCTGGTTCCCTGACCTCTTTTTTCGCAGACATTTTGCCGCCCCGTGTGATGCACCATTACACTCGGAGCACACGTGCTTGAACTTGCACGTGGCCCCGAACTTGCACTGGCCTTCATTGAATTGCCAGCAAAACCCCGCCTTTCCCCCGCCGCTTTGTCCACTCTGACTAGACTGGCCTCCCTGGCCACCGCTCCCGGGAAAGGGCTGCCTAACCGGAGCCGTAACTCGTAACCAGAGAGCAATATCCTTCTGGTCCCACCGAATCGCCGGCCGAACCGCCTTCCGCTGACGGAATTGCTCATCATATCGCAGCCACGCCTGACCCCCATACGCCCTATGAGCCTCCCCAATAGCATCAAAATAGCAAAACAACGCCGAACAATTTTCCGGCGCCTTTTCCCCTATCACACTAGCCAATATGGCGAACGCCTGCGACCAATTAACGAACGTCTGCGGGATAAGCCTATACCGCCGCCGTTCCTCCTCGTCCTTTTTACTCTCATCCCGCTTGCTTTTATCCAAATTAAATTTAGCCAGCGGCAAGAGAGAAAAAATTTCAACATATTCGTCTTTCCAGATCCGATCACGCACCTCCTGCTTTAAATGCGCCCCCAACGGACCCTCAAAACAAACATACACCTCACCCCGAGCACGATCGTCCATACGCACTCGATCGCCGTCCTTCTGTGCCTCGGTCTGTACCGACACCGCGACCGCCTCTCTAACCGCCACCACAGGACGCGCCTGCAACGATCCCACGTCCCTGGGGCCTTCCCAAACTACCGCAGGAGACGCTTCCGTTACTACCGGCGCCGCGGCCCTATCCAGGCGCCCCACCAGCTCCCGTAAGCAACCCACTAAATCTGCCAAACCCGCTCCGTCGCGTCCGCCCGCGCCACTACCGGCCCCCGATGCAATGCTAGCAGCCCCCCCGCCGACACCCGACATAAAAATCGCTGGATAAGACAATGATGGAGTTATACACTCACCGGGCTGCACAGGCGCTGTGTTCCCGTCAGCCGGACCATCCTGACCGCGACGATACACGTCCAGTTCACCTTCCTCCAATTCCTCTCTCGCCGACGACTGTCCCTCCCAACGACATCTTCGGAAAGGGGATGAGGACGCGCTGACCGATGGGCCGGCAACCTGCCGCCCGACCGCCGGGACCCAGACTTCCGACCGGACCTGTTGCCTCGACGTCGCTGCAGATCTAGTCGTCCGTCTAGACGATCCTGACGAAGCCTGCCCCCTGGCCGGAACATCACCATGCGGGGCGGCCGTACCTTGTTCTCCACATCTTCCATCTGATGGGGGAGGGGTGACAGGGAGCCCAGCCTGCGACTCCCTGCTTACCGCCGGACCCCGTCGCGGCCTGGGATTCCTGCCAGGACGCAGGGCCTGGGAAGGGGCGGTCCTCCCAGCTGCCTGGCCTGCAGCGTCCGGGATCGGGCTCCCTCTGCGACGCCGTGTCCGCGGGACTACCTCCGGACTAAGGCGCTCTGGAGGTCGGGACCGCCGAGAGGGACGGGTCGACCCAGCCTGCATCGCCGTCACCCCTGGCACCGCTCTCTGCCTGCCGAGCGCAGGAGCGGTTGTTGCCGACTCCCCCCCCGCCGCCATAGCCATGCTCGTAAGGGGGCCGGGGGAGGGGAGCCTGTCCCTTTCAACAGACCCCGAACGCCGTGCCCGACGTGGCGAAACGGCGTCCGGGATCCTCGTTAATGCAGCCACGGTCTCCTCCAGCCATCCGGGACCGTGGTGCACAGCAGCGGCACGCAGCCGCTCTAAAATCAGGGCCTCTGCCATTTCTAAAAGCCGGGCAACGGGGAGCTTGCTTGTGCTATGTTACTCCTCCCGCTGCTTCCGGCTCAATGCCGAGAAACAGCGGGAAGCGCAGTGACGGCCCCCCGTCCCCCTTAACTCCTCCCCGCCCCTCCTTAGCTTCTTTCACCTCTCCCTCACCTCATTAACCCTTTCCCTACCAGGGCGGTCATGTCGGCTTCCCTTAAGCCTGCAGCTGCGTCCTGCCTCTTCTTGACCTTCCTAAGTAGAGTCGTGTGTTAATGAACCTTCCCTTACCCATCTTATCCCTCCACCCCCACCTTTAGGAAAGACACGTGACACCGAGGTTGGATGTGAAATGGCCACAGCAGCCGTTTATTAATTTCACAGTTTTATCAAAACAATTTAAATCCGAAACATTCGGATAACTAGTTAGGAATCCACCAGAGAATTCCTCCTAATAATTCACTTGACCCAACATGGGTCAGAATCGTACATAACAATTTAACGTTAACATTAACCCGAGCAGAGGAAGTCCTTGAAGCCCCTTCAGATGTTCCTTTTTAAGAACACACCGAATTAGCCATCTGCAAACCACCAATTACCTCCAGCCGTAAACCAGCTCGGAAGCACCGTTCACCTCTGCAGATGGCTCCAACCACTAGAAGTCCACTTCAAGGGGATAACACCCGATGAAGCCCTCAAGTGATATACCGACCACTAGAAGTCCACTTCAAGGGGATAACACCCGATGAAGCCCTCAAGTGATATACCGACCACTAGAAGTCCACTTCAAAGGGATAACACCCGATGAAGCCTTCAAGTGATATACCTTCTACCAGAAGACCACTTCAAAGGGATAACACCCGATGAAGTCTTCAACCATGTACCTTTTTTGGGGGACGCATACCCCCGATGCGACCCCCCCACCATTTTGTACTGACTGGCCTCAAGGACTCCCCCCGCCAGCTGCCATGACAACAGAACCTACTCCGGGAAAAAAGGAAAAACACGTTAAATAAGCACACAAAACAAAGACAACACTCATAAACGGACGTACATAAAGCCCCACAGGGGTAACAAACAAAGGGCGGGAGGGTGGGAGCTTGTCTCTCCCTGTGTTACTCCTCCCGCTGCTTCCGGCTCAATGCCGCAAACAGCGGGAAGCTCAGCAACGGCCCCCTGACTCCTCCTTGTCCCTCCTCCACCTCCTCCTAACTCTCCCTCCAACTCTCCCTTACCTATTAACCCTTTCCCTACCAGTGAGGTCATGGAGGCTTCCCCTTAAGCCCTGCAGGCTGCGTCCAGCCTCTTCTTGACCTTCCTAAGTAGAGTCGTGTGTTAATGAACCTTCCCTTACCCATCTTATCCCTCCACCCCCACCTTTAGGAAAGACACGTGACACCGAGGTTGGATGTGAAATGGCCACAGCAGCCGTTTATTAATTTCACAGTTTTATCAAAACAATTTAAATCCGAAACATTCGGATAACTAGTTAGGAATCCACCAGAGAATTCCTCCTAATAATTCACTTGACCCAACATGGGTCAGAATCGTACATAACAATTTAACGTTAACATTAACCCGAGCAGAGGAAGTCCTTGAAGCCCCTTCAGATGTTCCTTTTTAAGAACACACCGAATTAGCCATCTGCAAACCACCAATTACCTCCAGCCGTAAACCAGCTCGGAAGCACCGTTCACCTCTGCAGATGGCTCCAACCACTAGAAGTCCACTTCAAGGGGATAACACCCGATGAAGCCCTCAAGTGATATACCGACCACTAGAAGTCCACTTCAAGGGGATAACACCCGATGAAGCCCTCAAGTGATATACCGACCACTAGAAGTCCACTTCAAAGGGATAACACCCGATGAAGCCTTCAAGTGATATACCTTCTACCAGAAGACCACTTCAAAGGGATAACACCCGATGAAGTCTTCAACCATGTACCTTTTTTGGGGGACGCATACCCCCGATGCGACCCCCCCACCATTTTGTACTGACTGGCCTCAAGGACTCCCCCCGCCACAGCGAAACAGGCCTTGACCACCTTAAGCCTGTGAGTTCCGCCACACCACCACCGCCCTTTCTATTCCTTCTGCTATCGCCAAGCTCCAAAGATCAATGCCAACCTCGGTCAGATGAACCCCATCACCCCTCCAGAAGTTCCCCACTCCTGACTCCAAATCCCTGTGCCGCACACAAATGCCCCCGATTTTTGCTACGAAACGGGACACCGCCCGATTAACTTTTAATGCGAGCCTTATTGACTCTTTCACTGACCTAGCCAACCGCCAATGTTTCCTCGGGACTATGTCCGACCACACTATCACCAACTTGGGATAAGAAACCCACAAACCCAACATATCGTGTTTGATATCCCGCACCAACTCACGCAAGGGGCAGACTCCCAAGTCATCCCCACCCACGTGCAACACTAAGACCTCCGGAACCCTATCAAGCCGGGCCTATGTCTGGAATTCTGCCAACCCCCTGCTCCATGACATACCTCTAAATCCCAGCCAATGCACAACCGCATCCTGTCGCGGAATGCGCAACTGGCGACCGTCCGGGCACGTACGAATGACCCAGTGCACGTACGAATGACCCAGCAACCACACCAAACACGGAGGCGAATCTGAAATGGAAAACAATTAGACACTGCCATACAAAACATTTTTTAAGCGTTAACCACAACCTCATAACAAATGGAGCGGACATAGGACTTAACTCAGTTGGACTCCCAACGACCAATGCGCCGCACCCCTTCATCATCCAACCCCCAGCGCCCCGCTGCAGTTGCTGCGCCAATCCTGAAGGAATGAGATGAATATGAGCCCGCCGCGACACCAACCGCCGTCAGACATTCCTTAAATACATCTCCAAACTGAAACCTGGACAAAACGACCCGTCCACATGGCGTAACAAAGGCAAATCTGGAGACCCCGCTTGCGGCTTAAAAAACCCCGCATGCACTCTACTGGGCACATAACCGACCCCGGGAGGGCGAACAAAACTATCAGCTTACCCTTCCCTACTTGGCTAAGCAAAGCAAACGACACAGGCCTTCTACTATCCGCCTCCCCTCTACCTCGGCCCAACCCCTTCAAAGCCTGTAGCACCAAAAATTCCTTAGATACATCTTGAAAGCCTCGTAACTTGAAACCAAACGCCACCGCAGATATGAACCGGTTCACCTTTGCCACTGAAAACCCCGCCTCCCAGGCGTCCCCTAACCAGTACAAAAGTGCCACCAACCTGTCTCTATCCGTATTGACGTCACCCAACTCTCTTACCCACTCCTCCCACTGCCTCCAACAAGCAGAATAAGCACTCCACGTCGTGCGCGCCAAAGACCTTTGTATCAGTTGTTCTACGGGACCGAGACCAGATCCCAAAGATGTTCCGGACAAGCCAAACCGAGACGTTCCGCTCCCAGTGCCAATTGCCGAAACCGGTCCCACTGCGAGCGAGAAAGAGCATCAGCGATGCAATTCCGTACCCCCGGCACATGCACCGCCACCACCCACGCGTTCAACGACAAACATACCAACACTAAATGTCGCAACAATTGAACTACAGGAGGAGAGGACGCCGTGATGTTATTAATGGCCAGCACCACCCCCATGTTGTCGCAGTAAAAAAAAACGAACCTTCTTATCCCTGACCCTGTCCCCCCAAATGGTTGCCGCCACCACGATGGGGAACAGCTCGAGCAGGGCCAGATTCCGCGTGAGTCCGCTGGACACCCAACTAGCCGGCAATTGACCTGCGCACCACGGACCTCCCCCGTAAGCTCCAAAACCGCCCGCCCCAGCCGCATCCGTAAAATTATTCAAATCACTCGCACTCCCGCCGTTGCCGCTGCCAACCGTCTACCAAACACCCTCCCCATTGGCATAATCCGGCAGGCGAAATTCAACTTCCCCAGCAGCGACTGAAGCTCCCGCAGCGTCATTTTCTTCAGTCTACAAGCCCGCCGTACCTCCAGCCTCAAAGCACCCAGCTTATCCGCAGGGAGACGACACTCCATTGCCACCGAATCTATTTCAATTCCCAAAAAACAAATCGTCGCTACTGGGCCCTCCGTTTTTTCTGGCGCCAAAGGGATCCCAAAATCCCTCGCAACCTTCTGTAGTGCATAAAGCAAATTACCGCAAACCGGCGAACCCCCCGGGCCAACGCACAAGAAATCATCTAAGTAATGGATCAACGAGTCGACCCCGGATACTCCCCTCGCTACCCACTCCACGAAGCTACTAAACGCCTCGAAGTACGCACAAGAAAGGGAACGCCCCATCGGAAGGCACCGATCCACATAAAAGGCCCCATTCCAAAGACAGCCCCAACAGCCGTTGGCTTTCTGGATGAACTGGCAACAACCTGAACGCCGCCTCGATTTCGGTTTTTGCTAGCAGCGCGCCCGGGCCCGCAGCCCGCACTAACCCCACCGCCTCATCGAATGAGGTATAGGCTACGGAGCACAACTCGTGATCTATCCCGTCGTTTACCGACGAACCCTTGGGATACGATAAGTGTTGAATTAAACGAAATTTTACGGGCTCACGCTTAGGAACAATACCCAACGGGGACACAACTAAATCTTTTACTGGCGACTCAACAAAAGGCCCTGACATGCGACCCAACGAAACTTCTTTTAACAATTTGTCCGACACGACCTTGGCATGCGAGTAAGCCGATTTTAAATTCCTCCGCGTAACCGGAACCTCATAAGGAGGCGGGGAATAACGAAACCAACACGAAAACCCTCGTAAAGCAACTTAGCCGCCGCCCTGTCCGGATACTCATTTAGATAAGGGGCCATCTTTTCCACCCTCACCGGTGACACCCCCTTGACCAGCCGCGGAGGACTGGTTCCCTGACCTCCTTTTCCGCATACATTTCGCCGCCCCGTGTGATGCACCATTACACTCCGAACACACGTGCTTGAACTTGCACGTGGCCCCGAACTTGCACTGGCCTTCATTAAATTGCCAGCAAAACCCTGCCTTTCCCCCGCCGCCTTGTCCAACCTGACTAGACTGGCCTCCTTGGCCGGCGCTCCCGGGGAAGGACTGCCTAACCGGAGCCGTAACCCGTAACCAGAGAGCAATATCCTTCTGGTCCCACCGAATCGCCGGCCGAACCGCTTTTCGCTGACGGAATTGCTCGTCGTATCGCAGCCACGCCTGACCCCCATACGCCCTATGAGCCTCCCCAATAGCATCAAAATAACAAAACAACGCCGAACAATTTTCCGGCGCCTTTTCCCCTATCACACTGGCTAATATGGCGAACGCCTGCGACCAATTAACGAACGTCTGCGGGATAAGCCTATACCGCCGCCGTTCCTCCTCGTCCTTTTTACTCTCGTCCCGCTTGCTCTTATCCAAATTAAATTTAGCGAGCGGCAAGAGAGAAAAAATCTCTACATATTCGTCCTTCCAGATCCGCTCACGCACCTCCTGCTTTAAATGCGCCCCCAACGGACCTTCGAAACACACATACACCTCCCCACGAGCGCGATCATCAATACGCACCCGATCGCCATCTTTTTGCGCCTCGGTCTGTACCGACACCGCGACCGCCTCTCTAACCGCCGTTACGGGCCGCGCTTGTAACAATCCCCCTTCCCTGGGACCCTCCCAAACTACCGCCGGGGACACTTCCGTGACTACCGGCGCCACCGCCCTATCTAGGCGCCCGACCAGCTCTCTCAAGCAACCCACTAAGTCTGCCAAACCCGCGCCATCGCGCCCGCCCGCGCCACTACCGGCCACCGATGCGACGCTAGCAGCCCCCCCGCCGATACCCGACATAAAAATCGCTGGATATGACAATGATGGAGTTATACACTCACCGGGCTGCACAGGCGCTGTGTTCCCGTCAGCCGGACCATCCTGACCTCGACGATACACGTCCAGTTCACCTTCCTCCAGCTCTTCTCTCGCCGACGACTGTCCATCCAAACGACATCTTCGGAACGGGGATGAGGACGCGCTGACCGATGGGCCGGCAACCTGCCGCCCGACCGCCGGGACCCAGACTTCCGACCGGACCTGTTGCCTCGACGTCGCTGCAGATCTAGACGTCCGTCTCGCTGATCCTGAAGAAGCCTGCCCCCTGGCCGGAACATCACCAGGCGGGGCGGCCGTACCTTGTCCTCCGAATCTTCCATCCGATGGGGGAGGGGTGACAGGGAGCCCGGCCTGCGACTCCCTGCTTACCGCCGGACCCCGTCGCGGCTTGGGATTCCTGCCAGGACGCAGGGCCTGGGAAGGGGCGGTCCTCCCAGCTGCCTGGCCTGCAGCGTCCGAGATCGGGCTCCCTCTGCGACGCCGTGTCCGCGGGACTGCCTCAGGACTGAGGCGCTCTGGAGGTCGGGACCGCCGGGAGGGACGGGTCGACCCGGCCTGAGTCGCCGTCACCCCCGGCAACGCTCTCAGCCTGCTCCGAGCAGGAGCGGTTGTTGCCGACTCCCCCCCCGCCGCCATAGTAATGCTAGTAAGGGGGCCGGGGGAGGGGAGCCTGTCCCCTGCAACAGACCCCGAACGCCGGGCCTGGCGTGGCGAAACGGCGTCCGGGATCCTAGTTAATGCAGCCACGGTCTCCTCAAGCCATCCGGGACCGTGGTGCACATCAGCGGCACGCAGCCGCTCTAATAATACGGCCTCCGACATTGTTATAAGCGCGGGCAACGGGGAGCTTGTCTCTCCCTGTGTTACTCCTCCCGCTGCTTCCGGCTCAATGCCGCAAACAGCGGGAAGCTCAGCAACGGCCCCCTGACTCCTCCTTGTCCCTCCTCCACCTCCTCCTAACTCTCCCTCCAACTCTCCCTTACCTATTAACCCTTTCCCTACCAGTGAGGTCATGGAGGCTTCCCCTTAAGCCCTGCAGGCTGCGTCCAGCCTCTTCTGGAGTGGATTGTAGGACGGCTGCAGAAGGAAGTAAACAGAAAAACTTGCTTAAGAAAAGGACATCACTGAACCCAATAAAGCCACACCTCCCTGACTCTTTAGAGACTGGACTCTTCCTTCTTCTAAAGTGCCATGGCTCCAAATTGAACGAGTGGGCATAATTCCATCCATTAGGAAACCCCACGTACCCGCAGGGGCGCGTAGAAGTCATATGCTCCTAGTTTCTTAGAATTCTTCATCACGGCTATAGGGAAGTGCATTGCCTGATCTCTTCCAGCTCTGCTCAATGGCCAGGGCTAACAGAAGAATGGGGCATATGCTGTAAACCACTGTCCAGCCACCTGATTGTCGATCACCATGAAAATACACAAGATGCCACAGATGTAAATATGACAACTATTACCTAAAACTTGGCCAAAACCTCATAATCGTTAAACACAAGGCAAATGAACAGAGTGTTGGCTAAATATTTGGCACTGCTGCATTGTCTATTGGAGTCTGTGGTAGTCTGATATACACCTCCTGTCTCATCAGAGGCTCAGATCATTGTTGTATCCCTCCACCATGCTCTACACTGCTGCATTGTCTATTGGAGTCTGTGGTAGTCTGATATACACCTCCTGTCTCATCAGAGGATCAGAGCATTGTTGTATCCCTCCACCATGCTCTACACTGCTGCATTGTCTATTGGAGTCTGTGGTAGTCTGATATACACCTCCTGTCTCATCAGAGGCTCAGAGCATTGTTGTATCCCTCCACCATGCTCTACACTGCTGCATTGTCTATTGGAGTCTGTGGTAGTCTGATATACACCTCCTGTCTCATCAGAGGCTCAGATCATTGTTGTATCCCTCCACCATGCTCTACACTGCTGCATTGTCTATTGGAGTCTGTGGTAGTCTGATATACACCTCCTGTCTCATCAGAGGATCAGATCATTGTTTTATCCCTCCACCATGCTCTACACTGCTGCATTGTCTATTGAAGTCTGTGGTAGTCTGATATACACCTCCTGTCTCATCAGAGACTCAGAGCAGTGTTGTATCCCTCCACCATGCTCTACACTGCTGCATTGTCTATTGGAGTCTGTGGTAGTCTGATATACACCTCCTGTCTCATCAGAGGCTCAGATCATTGTTGTATCCCTCCACCATGCTCTACACTGCTGCATGGTCTATTGGAGTCTGTGTTAGTCTGATATACACCTCCTGTCTCATCAGAGGCTCAGAGCATTGTTGTATCCCTCCACCATGCTCTACACTGCTGCATTGTCTATTGGAGTCTGTGGTAGTCTGATATACACCTCCTGTCTCATCAGAGGATCAGATCATTGTTTTATCCCTCCACCATGCTCTACACTGCTGCATTGTCTATTGGACTCTGTGGTAGTCTGATATACACCTCCTGTCTCATCAGAGGCTCAGATCATTGTTTTATCCCTCCACCATGCTCTACACTGCTGCATTGTCTATTGGAGTCTGTGGTAGTCTGATATACACCTCCTGTCTCATCAGAGGATCAGAGCATTGTTGTATCCCTCCGCCATGCTCTACACTGCTGCATTGTCTATTGGAGTCTGTGGTAGTCTGATATACACCTCCTGTCTCATCAGAGGATCAGATCATTGTTTTATCCCTCCACCATGCTCTACACTGCTGCATTGTCTATTGGAGTCTGTGGTAGTCTGATATACACCTCCTGTCTCATCAGAGACTCAGAGCAGTGTTGTATCCCTCCACCATGCTCTACACTGCTGCATTGTCTATTGGAGTCTGTGGTAGTCTGATATACACCTCCTGTCTCATCAGAGGATCAGATCATTGTTTTATCCCTCCACCATGCTCTACACTGCTGCATTGTCTATTGGAGTCTGTGGTAGTCTGATATACACCTCCTGTCTCATCAGAGGCTCAGATCATTGTTTTATCCCTCCACCATGCTCTACACTGCTGTATTGTCTATTGGAGTCTGTGGTAGTCTGATATACACCTCCTGTCTCATCAGAGGATCAGAGCATTGTTGTATCCCTCCGCCATGCTCTACACTGCTGCATTGTCTATTGGAGTCTGTGGTAGTCTGATATACACCTCCTGTCTCATCAGAGGATCAGAGCATTGTTGTATCCCTCCACCATGCTCTACACTGCTGCATTGTCTATTGGAGTCTGTGGTAGTCTGATATACACCTCGTGTCTCATCAGAGGATCAGATCATTGTTTTATCCCTCCACCATGCTCTACACTGCTGCATTGTCTATTGGAGTCTGTGGTAGTCTGATATACACCTCCTGTCTCATCAGAGGATCAGATCATTGTTTTATCCCTCCACCATGCTCTACACTGCTGCATTGTCTATTGGAGTCTGTGGTAGTCTGATATACACCTCCTGTCTCATCACAGGATCAGATCATTGTTGTATCCCTCCACCATGCTCTACACTGCTGCATTGTCTATTGGAGTCTGTGGTAGTCTGATATACACCTCCTGTCTCATCAGAGGCTCAGATCATTGTTTTATCCCTCCGCCATGCTCTACACTGCTGCATTGTCTATTGGAGTCTGTGGTAGTCTGATATACACCTCCTGTCTCATCAGAGGCTCAGAGCATTGTTGTATCCCTCCACCATGCTCTACACTGCTGCATTGTCTATTGGAGTCTGTGGTAGTCTGATATACACCTCCTGTCTCATCAGAGGCTCAGAGCATTGTTGTATCCCTCCACCATGCTCTACACTGCTGCATTGTCTATTGGAGTCTGTGGTAGTCTGATATACACCTCCTGTCTCATCAGAGACTCAGAGCATTGTTTTATCCCTCCGCCATGCTCTACACTGCTGCATTGTCTATTGGAGTCTGTGGTAGTCTGATATACACCTCGTGTCTCATCAGAGGATCAGATCATTGTTTTATCCCTCCACCATGCTCTACACTGCTGCATTGTCTATTGGAGTCTGTGGTAGTCTGATATACACCTCCTGTCTCATCAGAGGATCAGATCATTGTTTTATCCCTCCGCCATGCTCTACACTGCTGCATTGTCTATTGGAGTCTGTGGTAGTCTGATATACACCTCCTGTCTCATCAGAGGCTCAGAGCATTGTTTTATCCCTCCACCATGCTCTACACTGCTGTATTGTCTATTGGAGTCTGTGGTAGTCTGATATACACCTCCTGTCTCATCAGAGACTCAGAGCAGTGTTGTATCCCTCCACCATGCTCTACACTGCTGCATTGTCTATTGGAGTCTGTGGTAGTCTGATATACACCTCCTGTCTCATCAGAGGATCAGAGCATTGTTGTATCCCTCCACCATGCTCTACACTGCTGCATTGTCTATTGGAGTCTGTGGTAGTCTGATATACACCTCCTGTCTCATCAGAGGCTCAGAGCATTGTTTTATCCCTCCACCATGCTCTACACTGCTGCATTGTCTATTGGAGTCTGTGGTAGTCTGATATACACCTCCTGTCTCATCAGAGGATCAGAGCATTGTTGTATCCCTCCACCATGCTCTACACTGCTGCATTGTCTATTGGAGTCTGTGGTAGTCTGATATACACCTCCTGTCTCATCAGAGGCTCAGAGCATTGTTGTATCCCTCCACCATGCTCTACACTGCTGTATTGTCTATTGGAGTCTGTGGTAGTCTGATTTACACCTCCTGTCTCATCAGAGGATCAGAGCATTGTTGTATCCCTCCACCATGCTCTACACTGCTGCATTGTCTATTGGAGTCTGTGGTAGTCTGATATACACCTCCTGTCTCATCAGAGGATAAGATCATTGTTTTATCCCTCCACCATGCTCTACACTGCTGCATTGTCTATTGGAGTCTGTGGTAGTCTGATATACACCTCCTGTCTCATCAGAGACTCAGAGCAGTGTTGTATCCCTCCACCATGCTCTACACTGCTGCATTGTCTATTGGAGTCTGTGGTAGTCTGATATACACCTCCTGTCTCATCAGAGGCTCAGAGCATTGTTGTATCCCTCCACCATGCTCTACACTGCTGTATTGTCTATTGGAGTCTGTGGTAGTCTGATTTACACCTCCTGTCTCATCAGAGGATCAGAGAATTGTTGTATCCCTCCACCATGCTCTACACTGCTGCATTGTCTATTGGAGTCTGTGGTAGTCTGATATACACCTCCTGTCTCATCAGAGGATCAGATCATTGTTTTATCCCTCCACCATGCTCTACACTGCTGCATTGTCTATTGGAGTCTGTGGTAGTCTGATATACACCTCCTGTCTCATCAGAGGCTCAGAGCATTGTTGTATCCCTCCACCATGCTCTACACTGCTGCATTGTCTATTGGAGTCTGTGGTAGTCTGATATACACCTCCTGTCTCATCAGAGACTCAGAGCATTGTTTTATCCCTCCGCCATGCTCTACACTGCTGCATTGTCTATTGGAGTCTGTGGTAGTCTGATATACACCTCGTGTCTCATCAGAGGATCAGATCATTGTTGTATCCCTCCACCATGCTCTACACTGCTGCATTGTCTATTGGAGTCTGTGGTAGTCTGATATACACCTCCTGTCTCATCAGAGGATCAGATCATTGTTTTATCCCTCCGCCATGCTCTACACTGCTGTATTGTCTATTGGAGTCTGTGGTAGTCTGATATACACCTCCTGTCTCATCAGAGACTCAGAGCAGTGTTGTATCCCTCCACCATGCTCTACACTGCTGCATTGTCTATTGGAGTCTGTGGTAGTCTGATATACACCTCCTGTCTCATCAGAGGATCAGAGCATTGTTGTATCCCTCCACCATGCTCTACACTGCTGCATTGTCTATTGGAGTCTGTGGTAGTCTGATATACACCTCCTGTCTCATCAGAGGCTCAGAGCATTGTTGTATCCCTCCACCATGCTCTACACTGCTGTATTGTCTATTGGAGTCTGTGGTAGTCTGATTTACACCTCCTGTCTCATCAGAGGATCAGAGCATTGTTGTATCCCTCCACCATGCTCTACACTGCTGCATTGTCTATTGGAGTCTGTGGTAGTCTGATATACACCTCCTGTCTCATCAGAGGATCAGATCATTGTTTTATCCCTCCACCATGCTCTACACTGCTGCATTGTCTATTGGAGTCTGTGGTAGTCTGATATACACCTCCTGTCTCATCAGAGGATCAGATCATTGTTTTATCCCTCCACCATGCTCTACACTGCTGCATTGTCTATTGGAGTCTGTGGTAGTCTGATATACACCTCCTGTCTCATCAGAGGCTCAGAGCATTGTTGTATCCCTCCACCATGCTCTACACTGCTGCATTGTCTATTGGAGTCTGTGGTAGTCTGATATACACCTCCTGTCTCATCAGAGGCTCAGAGCATTGTTTTATCCCTCCACCATGCTCTACACTGCTGCATTGTCTATTGGAGTCTGTGGTAGTCTGATATACACCTCCTGTCTCATCAGAGGATCAGATCATTGTTTTATCCCTCCACCATGCTCTACACTGCTGCATTGTCTATTGGAGTCTGTGGTAGTCTGATATACACCTCCTGTCTCATCAGAGGCTCAGAGCATTGTTGTATCCCTCCACCATGCTCTACACTGCTGCATTGTCTATTGGAGTCTGTGGTAGTCTGATATACACCTCGTGTCTCATCAGAGGATCAGAGCAGTGTTTTATCCCTCCACCATGCTCTACACTGCTGCATTGTCTATTGGAGTCTGTGGTAGTCTGATATACACCTCCTGTCTCATCAGAGCATTGTTTTATCCCTCCACCATGCTCTACACTGCTGCATTGTCTATTGGAGTCTGTGGTAGTCTGATATACACCTCCTGTCTCATCAGAGGCTCAGAGCATTGTTGTATCCCTCCACCATGCTCTACACTGCTGCATTGTCTATTGGAGTCTGTGGTAGTCTGATATACACCTCCTGTCTCATCAGAGACTCAGAGCATTGTTTTATCCCTCCGCCATGCTCTACACTGCTGCATGGTCTATTGGAGTCTGTGGTAGTCTGATATACACCTCCTGTCTCATCAGAGGATCAGATCATTGTTGTATCCCTCCACCATGCTCTACACTGCTGCATTGTCTATTGGAGTCTGTGGTAGTCTGATATACACCTCCTGTCTCATCAGAGGATCAGATCATTGTTTTATCCCTCCACCATGCTCTACACTGCTGCATTGTCTATTGGAGTCTGTGGTAGTCTGATATACACCTCCTGTCTCATCAGAGGATCAGATCATTGTTTTATCCCTCCACCATGCTCTACACTGCTGCATTGTCTATTGGAGTCTGTGGTAGTCTGATATACACCTCCTGTCTCATCACAGGATCAGATCATTGTTGTATCCCTCCACCATGCTCTACACTGCTGCATTGTCTATTGGAGTCTGTGGTAGTCTGATATACACCTCCTGTCTCATCAGAGGCTCAGAGCATTGTTGTATCCCTCCACCATGCTCTACACTGCTGCATTGTCTATTGGAGTCTGTGTTAGTCTGATATACACCTCCTGTCTCATCAGAGGCTCAGAGCATTGTTGTATCCCTCCACCATGCTCTACACTGCTGCATTGTCTATTGGAGTCTGTGGTAGTCTGATATACACCTCCTGTCTCATCAGAGGATCAGATCATTGTTTTATCCCTCCACCATGCTCTACACTGCTGCATTGTCTATTGGAGTCTGTGGTAGTCTGATATACACCTCCTGTCTCATCAGAGGCTCAGAGCATTGTTGTATCCCTCCACCATGCTCTACACTGCTGCATTGTCTATTGGAGTCTGTGGTAGTCTGATATACACCTCGTGTCTCATCAGAGGATCAGAGCAGTGTTTTATCCCTCCACCATGCTCTACACTGCTGCATTGTCTATTGGAGTCTGTGGTAGTCTGATATACACCTCCTGTCTCATCAGAGCATTGTTTTATCCCTCCACCATGCTCTACACTGCTGCATTGTCTATTGGAGTCTGTGGTAGTCTGATATACACCTCCTGTCTCATCAGAGGCTCAGAGCATTGTTGTATCCCTCCACCATGCTCTACACTGCTGCATTGTCTATTGGAGTCTGTGGTAGTCTGATATACACCTCCTGTCTCATCAGAGACTCAGAGCATTGTTTTATCCCTCCGCCATGCTCTACACTGCTGCATGGTCTATTGGAGTCTGTGGTAGTCTGATATACACCTCCTGTCTCATCAGAGGATCAGATCATTGTTGTATCCCTCCACCATGCTCTACACTGCTGCATTGTCTATTGGAGTCTGTGGTAGTCTGATATACACCTCCTGTCTCATCAGAGGATCAGATCATTGTTTTATCCCTCCACCATGCTCTACACTGCTGCATTGTCTATTGGAGTCTGTGGTAGTCTGATATACACCTCCTGTCTCATCAGAGGATCAGATCATTGTTTTATCCCTCCACCATGCTCTACACTGCTGCATTGTCTATTGGAGTCTGTGGTAGTCTGATATACACCTCCTGTCTCATCACAGGATCAGATCATTGTTGTATCCCTCCACCATGCTCTACACTGCTGCATTGTCTATTGGAGTCTGTGGTAGTCTGATATACACCTCCTGTCTCATCAGAGGCTCAGAGCATTGTTGTATCCCTCCACCATGCTCTACACTGCTGCATTGTCTATTGGAGTCTGTGTTAGTCTGATATACACCTCCTGTCTCATCAGAGGCTCAGAGCATTGTTGTATCCCTCCACCATGCTCTACACTGCTGCATTGTCTATTGGAGCCTGTGGTAGTCTGATATACACCTCCTGTCTCATCAGAGGATCAGATCATTGTTTTATCCCTCCGCCATGCTCTACACTGCTGCATGGTCTATTGGAGTCTGTGGTAGTCTGATATACACCTCCTGTCTCATCAGAGGCTCAGAGCATTGTTGTATCCCTCCACCATGCTCTACACTGCTGCATGGTCTATTGGAGTCTGTGGTAGTCTGATATACACCTCCTGTCTCATCAGAGACTCAGAGCAGTGTTGTATCCCTCCACCATGCTCTACACTGCTGCATTGTCTATTGGAGTCTGTGGTAGTCTGATATACACCTCCTGTCTCATCAGAGGCTCAGAGTATTGTTGTATCCCTCCACCATGCTCTACACTGCTGCATTGTCTATTGGAGTCTGTGATAGTATGAAATACATCTCCTGTCTCATCAGAGGCTCAGAGCATTGTTGTATCCCTCCACCATGCTCTACACTGCTGCATTTTCTATTGGAGTCTGTGGCAGTCTGATATACACCTCCTGTCTCATCAGAGGCTCAGAATGTTGCTCTGTCCCTCCACCATGCTCTACACTGCTGCATCGTCTATTGGAGTCTGTGGTAGTCTGATATACACCTCCTGTCTCATCAGAGGATCAGATCATTGTTTTATCCCTCCACCATGCTCTACACTGCTGCATTGTCTATTGGAGTCTGTGGTAGTCTGATATACACCTCCTGTCTCATCAGAGGCTCAGAGCATTGTTGTATCCCTCCACCATGCTCTACACTGCTGCATTGTCTATTGGAGTCTGTGGTAGTCTGATATACACCTCCTGTCTCATCAGAGGCTCAGAGCATTGTTTTATCCCTCCACCATGCTCTACACTGCTGCATTGTCTATTGGAGTCTGTGGTAGTCTGATATACACCTCCTGTCTCATCAGAGGATCAGATCATTGTTTTATCCCTCCACCATGCTCTACACTGCTGCATTGTCTATTGGAGTCTGTGGTAGTCTGATATACACCTCCTGTCTCATCAGAGACTCAGAGCAGTGTTGTATCCCTCCACCATGCTCTACACTGCTGCATTGTCTATTGGAGTCTGTGGTAGTCTGATATACACCTCCTGTCTCATCAGAGGCTCAGAGCATTGTTGTATCCCTCCACCATGCTCTACACTGCTGCATTGTCTATTGGAGTCTGTGGTAGTCTGATATACACCTCCTGTCTCATCAGAGGATCAGATCATTGTTTTATCCCTCCACCATGCTCTACACTGCTGCATTGTCTATTGGAGTCTGTGGTAGTCTGATATACACCTCCTGTCTCATCAGAGGCTCAGAGCATTGTTGTATCCCTCCACCATGCTCTACACTGCTGCATTGTCTATTGGAGTCTGTGGTAGTCTGATATACACCTCCTGTCTCATCAGAGGCTCAGAGCATTGTTGTATCCCTCCACCATGCTCTACACTGCTGCATTGTCTATTGGAGTCTGTGGTAGTCTGATATACACCTCGTGTCTCATCAGAGGATCAGAGCAGTGTTTTATCCCTCCACCATGCTCTACACTGCTGCATTGTCTATTGGAGTCTGTGGTAGTCTGATATACACCTCCTGTCTCATCAGAGCATTGTTTTATCCCTCCACCATGCTCTACACTGCTGCATTGTCTATTGGAGTCTGTGGTAGTCTGATATACACCTCCTGTCTCATCAGAGGCTCAGAGCATTGTTGTATCCCTCCACCATGCTCTACACTGCTGCATTGTCTATTGGAGTCTGTGGTAGTCTGATATACACCTCCTGTCTCATCAGAGACTCAGAGCATTGTTTTATCCCTCCGCCATGCTCTACACTGCTGCATGGTCTATTGGAGTCTGTGGTAGTCTGATATACACCTCCTGTCTCATCAGAGGATCAGATCATTGTTTTATCCCTCCACCATGCTCTACACTGCTGCATTGTCTATTGGAGTCTGTGGTAGTCTGATATACACCTCCTGTCTCATCAGAGGATCAGATCATTGTTTTATCCCTCCACCATGCTCTACACTGCTGCATTGTCTATTGGAGTCTGTGGTAGTCTGATATACACCTCCTGTCTCATCACAGGATCAGATCATTGTTGTATCCCTCCACCATGCTCTACACTGCTGCATTGTCTATTGGAGTCTGTGGTAGTCTGATATACACCTCCTGTCTCATCAGAGGCTCAGAGCATTGTTGTATCCCTCCACCATGCTCTACACTGCTGCATTGTCTATTGGAGTCTGTGTTAGTCTGATATACACCTCCTGTCTCATCAGAGGCTCAGAGCATTGTTGTATCCCTCCACCATGCTCTACACTGCTGCATTGTCTATTGGAGTCTGTGGTAGTCTGATATACACCTCCTGTCTCATCAGAGGATCAGATCATTGTTTTATCCCTCCGCCATGCTCTACACTGCTGCATGGTCTATTGGAGTCTGTGGTAGTCTGATATACACCTCCTGTCTCATCAGAGGCTCAGAGCATTGTTGTATCCCTCCACCATGCTCTACACTGCTGCATTGTCTATTGGAGTCTGTGGTAGTCTGATATACACCTCCTGTCTCATCAGAGGATCAGATCATTGTTTTATCCCTCCACCATGCTCTACACTGCTGCATTGTCTATTGGAGTCTGTGGTAGTCTGATATACACCTCCTGTCTCATCAGAGGATCAGATCATTGTTTTATCCCTCCGCCATGCTCTACACTGCTGCATGGTCTATTGGAGTCTGTGGTAGTCTGATATACACCTCCTGTCTCATCAGAGACTCAGAGCAGTGTTGTATCCCTCCACCATGCTCTACACTGCTGCATTGTCTATTGGAGTCTGTGGTAGTCTGATATACACCTCCTGTCTCATCAGAGGCTCAGAGTATTGTTGTATCCCTCCACCATGCTCTACACTGCTGCATTGTCTATTGGAGTCTGTGATAGTATGAAATACATCTCCTGTCTCATCAGAGGCTCAGAGCATTGTTGTATCCCTCCACCATGCTCTACACTGCTGCATTTTCTATTGGAGTCTGTGGCAGTCTGATATACACCTCCTGTCTCATCAGAGGATCAGAGCATTGTTGTATCCCTCCACCATGCTCTACACTGCTGCATTGTCTATTGGAGTCTGTGGTAGTCTGATATACACCTCCTGTCTCATCAGAGGCTCAGAATGTTGCTCTGTCCCTCCACCATGCTCTACACTGCTGCATCGTCTATTGGAGTCTGTGGTAGTCTGATATACACCTCCTGTCTCATCAGAGGATCAGAGCATTGTTGCATCCCTCCGCCATGCTCTACACTGCTGCATTGTCTATTGGAGTCTGTGGTAGTCTGATATACACCTCCTGTCTCATCAGAGACTCAGAGCAGTGTTGTATCCCTCCACCATGCTCTACACTGCTGCATTGTCTATTGGAGTCTGTGGTACTCTAAAAACCACCTACTGTCTCACAGGTTTAGAATGTTGCTCTGTCCCTCCATGCTTTACACTGCAGCTAAAACTGTTCAGATTGGCAATTGAGTATTAGCACAAACACCCCAGTATCCCAGTGCATGGAGAGCTGGTTTGATAAGTGTTTTTACAGAGGTCGCACTTGCTCCTAAAGCCGCTTCTATAGAAAACTGCAGAGGTATTGGCTTTTAATATTTAATATTTAATATTGTTTTCCCTCAATGAAATTGATGGGGCATAACTGTGGCAAATCCGAAATGGAGGAGGAATGTCCTAAAAAACAAGATTCCTAAAAATCTAATTCCCTACAACTATAACCTCTGCCCAAACTGCTATAAAATCATTGCCTGCGGACCCATCCTAAATAATTCACCCCATGTTTATTACCAGGCGATCACAATTTGATGGCGAGTCTGACGGGTCGATTTCCTGATTTCGGCTTCTGAACCTTTGGTATCGGTAACACTAAACTGACAGTAATTCTGCACTTCCCGCTCCTTCCTGTCTCATTACGCAGAAGGGAGCGAGTGCGGCCCTGACGGGCTGCCAAGTAGGTTACGAGCCGGCGTAAATGACTCCCCAAATATTGTTTAATAAACTACCCGCCGCAGAAAACCCAGAGACGAACCTCAGTGGAATTTTCCCACGGGAAGCGGATTGACACAATTTGATCTTTTCAAGCCAAAACGCGTGTGAAGAGCCGTCGTCTTCCACTCTTCCTCTGTTTTATTTTATTTCGCTTCAGTTCTCCTGTTTCATCTTTCCTGTCAGCGGGAGCGTCGGTTAAAAGTAAATCTTACTAATGTGTTTGCTCTTGTTTGTGTTTCACGCTTCACGCACGTCCCTCCGGAACACAAGACGCTTTGATGACCCTGCGGCAAATACGCGTACCCCCAGGAAGGGCCACAAAGGGGAGGCAGTGACCCCAAAAGTGTACTAAGCCTGTCACAATATCTAATGCCTCACATTAAACTTCAACAGGCCCTTTACAGGATACAGTAAGAGGCTTATCATGTTTACACAGAGATTATTATTCCCCGATCACGGTCGTTAAAAAACATGAAAAACCGTTAGAGTAATGAGCGGTTTTCAGTAAAAGTGTCACAACTGTCTGGAAATGTATACACAGAAGGCAATAGAAGGGGAATGTTTGCTAAAAAATATTTGCCCCATGATTCCGGGCAGGGGATTAGAACAGGACTTCCAAAAACTCAAATAATCAGAGGGACGTCAGATAAAAAATGGCGCCAACTGTAAGTTTAGCGGTGCTGGTCAGCCGGCAGAGGGGATTATTAGTATGAGACGGTCCAGCGGGTATGGGTCGGGATGCTCAGGGCTGGGTTTAGTTTGGATTTGGTTTAGGGCTAGTTCTGCATTTTATTTTGTACAGGGAAAGAAGATTCCCGCCTTCCGCCCTTATTTCGTAGAGAGGGTTATGGTTACACTTTGAAAGGCTGAATCAGGGCACTCGACACACAGAAAGGAAGTGGCAGCAGCTCTGGCGAGCAAGCAATAGGTTGTGCTGCAGGTCGCCAAGTTGGTCACGGCTACGAGTGGCTACTTGGAGGGATGGTGAGCAGGTTGGCGCAACGGCCCCTGAAGGACAGCAGTCGAGACAGGTGGGATTGACTGTGGTATCGGATAGGTTGAGCACCGCCATGATCCGGTGTGTGTATAAGGTCGGATAGGTTGGGCACCGGCATGATCCGGTGTGTGTATAAGGTCGGATAGGTTGGGCACCGGCATGATCCAGTGTGTGTATAAGGTCGGATAGGTTGGGAACCACCATGATCCGGTGTGTGTATAAGGTCGGATAGGTTGAGCACCGCCATGATCCGGTGTGTGTATAAGGTCGGATAGGTTGGGCACCGGCATGATCCGGTGTGTGTATAAGGTCGGATAGGTTGGGCACCTGCATGATCCAGTGTGTGTATAAGGTCGGATAGGTTGGGCACCACCATGATCCGGTGTGTGTATAAGGTCGGATAGGTTGGGCACCGGCATGATCCGGTGTGTGTATAAGGTCGGCTAGGTTGGGCACCGCCATGATCCGGTGTGTGTATAAGGTCGGATAGGTTGGGCACCAGCATGATCCGGTGTGTGTATAAGGTCGGATAGGTTGAGCACTGCCATGATCCGGTGTGTGTGTATAAGGTTGGATAGGTTGGGCACCGCCATGATCCGGTGTGTGTATAAGGTCGGATAGGTTGAGCACCGCCATGACCCGGTGTGTGTATAAGGTCGGATAGGTTGGGCGCCGGCATGATCCGGTGTGTGTATAAGGTCGGATAGGTTGGGCACCGCCATGATCCGGTGTGTGTATAAGGTCGGATAGGTTGGGCACCGCCATGATCCGGTGTGTGTATAAGGTCGGATAGGTTGGGCACCGGCATGATCCGGTGTGTGTATAAGGTCGGATAGGTTGGGCACCGCCATGATCCGGTGTGTGTATAAGGTCGGATAGGTTGGGCACCGCCATGATCCGGTGTGTGTATAAGGTCGGATAGGTTGGGCACCGGCATGATCCGGTGTGTGTATAAGGTCAGATAGGTTGGGCACCGGCATGATCCGGTGAGTGTATAAGGTCGGATAGGTTGAGCACTGCCATGATCCGGTGTGTGTGTATAAGGTTGGATAGGTTGAGCACTGCCATGATCCGGTGTGTGTGTATAAGGTTGGATAGGTTGGGCACCGCCATGATCCGGTGTGTGTATAAGGTCGGATAGGTTGGGCACCGACATGATCCGGTGTGTGTATAAGGTCGGATAGGTTGGGCACCGCCATGATCCGGTGTGTGTATAAGGTCGGATAGGTTGAGCACCGCCATGATCCGGTGTGTGTATAAGGTCGGATAGGTTGGGCACCGCCATGATCCGGTGTGTGTATAAGGTCGGATAGGTTGGGCACCGGCATGATCCGGTGTGTGTATAAGGTCGGATAGGTTGGGCACCGGCATGATCCGGTGTGTGTATAATGTCGGATAGGTTGGGCACCGGCATGATCCGGTGTGTGTATAAGGCGTCATGATTGGTCGGGATCCCCGGCTGTGTTATCTTCAAGTGTTAATAAAGAGTGGCTTACATCCCAATTTTTTGCCACATACAACTTTTGGGATTCTATGTATTGTGGTTAAGGGGGTTTCTCACGCGCTCGCCCTTATTAAATGCCCCATCTAAAGCAGCCTGGGAGTAAAAATCTAAAAAATAATCAGATCAAGCATCAAATCCTTAGTATACTCCTTACAGCTATTGGCGGCAAATGTGTTTTCCTAATTCTTGCGATCAGACCCTAATGGTGGTCAATCACTCCCATCCACCAGCGCTGGTGACAATACTGGACACACAGACTTCCAGTTGGCATCACTTTTGACTGATTCACTGGCACAATGTGAACAGTGGCAGATAAAGTCTGTCCGTTTTTAACCTGCAGCGCCTTTCATTGTTGAGAACTTCCAGTCTGAGCCCGATGATAGTGACGACGTTCCCTCCCTCGTCTACAGCAGATGTGAGAGATAAACTTCACGTGTCCTCAGTGGACCTGACACAGCTGCGAAGCGTGGGCGACCTCCAGCACATCACAGTATAAGTAGGGCCTGATCTGGCTCTTTACCAGTGATGGCACTTCCAGAGAGCAAACACGGACCCTCGGGGGATAGAACTACTTGAACCCATGGTCATTAGTCGCCGGACTTTTACGGGTCACATGATGGAACCCATATGATGTACAACTAATTCAGCGTTCTGCATTGTGGATATAACTGTACACTCTGACACGGCCCGACAAGTGTAAAACTAGCGCCGATCAACCAGACAACTCTTTGATCGGCGCTCGTTTGCTCCTTTAACAAGGATCTACATTTGGGGAAGAGCGGTCGTAATTCCGATCCCTCGTCCCCATCCATTTCTATCATGTCGCGAGCGCGTCTCCCTGTTGACAGACCACGATGTGCTGCCGACAACTATAATATTTCCTGCAGCATAAATGATGGGTTTGCTTGCTCGATCATCGGCTGATCGCTGCCCTGTTTTCCCAATGATCGGGAAAGAGCATTCTGTGAATGGGCCTGATTAACTGGATTGCCGTCTCTGTATGTAAAGAGCGTTCTCATTCACTGACAGCAAACAAATATCTTGGAAATGGCGACGAATCGAAACATAAAAGGAGGGAATTCAATAACTTTTCTACACCAGTTTTCTGCCAGTGAAAATTCGCAAATGGCACAATTTGTGGTAAACATTTGGACTTTTGTGCCATTTTTGCCACTCGCACCACTTTTATATCAAGATGGTGGAGCTTAGCAGAAGAGGGCGAGGCCGCCCGCAGCCTGACAAATATATCATAATTTAGCGTGAAGAGAATTGCCCCAGATAGATACCCGCTCGCCATCAAAAACCAAGGGTTCAAGGGTAGGAGATCTCTAACATGGAATAGAATGCAAAGCGACATCACAGTGCGTTATATCAAACTCCTCTCTGCTACACCAGACAACTCGCCTCACACACGCTCATTTACTGTGAACAACTTAACCCCTTCACTTCTAATGAGAACAGTGACTGTCTTTTTTCATCATGCAAATCTGAGATCTCCCCAACATCTAAGTCAAAGTAGGGCTAAGTAAAAACGAACAAACAAAAAAAAAAAATGTGAGCGCAGTAGATCAAAGAAAAGCCCAACGGCAGAGGTGGCGGGACCTGAACCGGGGCAGGAATGCTGTCTAGGCAAAATCCTCAGCTATTCAGAGTGATGGAAAGATGCCAGGAGTCAAAAAAGACCTGAGGCGTTTACAACCTGTGACGGGGGAGGCCGTGATGTCAGCTCTGCTTTGCGTTATCAGTCCAAGTGGAGTGCCGGAGCAGCCATATTGGACATGAACAGCGCCGTGAAGGGTTAAGTACGTCGCGTTACTTAATGTAAGAAGCTCTTGGTTTAGACTGGAGCTTCGGGGATAAGGGTAACGGAAGGAGATGAAGACACATTAAACGTGGCGGTTCATTAAATGAACACCTTGTAGCTTTAAAGTGAATGTACGAACATATCGCGAGATCGAATCCGACGTCTCTGTCTCCGTGGGTTGCAGCGTCTACAAACGTTAATCTTGGGAGTTCACCGTCTCTTGAGACTGCGCGGTAATAAAAGGTTAGAAGTCTCCATCCCATAATCCGGTATGAAAAGTTCAGAGACAAAGCAAAGTTTCTAGTCACAGGATAAGTAACGGCAATAAACCGGAGACACCCGACATCTGCGAATCCTCCCGACCGCACAGTCCACTCCAAACAGCTCCCTGTATCTCAGTTTCCTGGACCCTTGTGAGTGGGATGTATAGGGGAAGAGGAAATCGTGGTAGAAGGGCATGCCCATAAATGATGGCATGCCGACTTGCGCGACCCCCGCCGATTCTCAGAATGAAGGAGCAGAAGTGCATGTTAAGACGCTAGTTCTTTTTCCCCATTTTCTGCAAAAATATTCGGAAACTCTGGAATAAGCTGAAACTTTTATTTTATGGTATATAATCCATTTCATTCCTGCATGAACCTCATCCCTGCTGTAGCTGCATTTCAAAAAGCTGAAACTGTTATTTTATGGTACTCTGCTTTCCTGTCTTGCTATATAGTCTAATGTTATCTCAAATTTTTGTCAAAGTGTTTGATCGTCGTTAAGTTTTATGAACATCCAGACCTGCTAGTTTGTTTGTTTATCTCTGCATAGCTTTTCACCTCATGTGTCTAGTTGATTTGATTAATAGCTGAACGAGCTTAATTAGGCCTAGATCTGAGCATCTACTCCCCTATAAATTTAGATGTAGCATATGGGGAAGGCACTCGTGCAGGGGGGCACGACGGCAGAAGTCATCTCTGTCTAAGTGTCATAGTGTCCTGGCAGTTATACATGGCAGTTGCACAGTGACAGGTAAGCTGCATTACCAGACAAACTAGCCCACGCTCTCAATAGTAATTTCTAACTATCTGTAAACAGACATGTTTGCCACCGCTCTCATCATTATAGCTGCTCTTGGTTTTCAATCCTATCGCCCATTTAAGACTTGCCCAAAAACAGTCCACATCAGTCCTTCTCTCCTGGCCTCACCCATGTACAGCTCCCATTCACTATTCACTTTCCTCAGTCAACTTAACCCATCTCATCCCACTGCCCAACATAAAAAACGCTCTCATAAATCACAGAACCATCTGCTGACACTCTCCATTCTCCTGCTATTCGCTGCAGGGGACATCTCTCCCAACCCTGGGCCTCCCTTTTCTTCTGCCAAGCTCAACCACTTACCTGCCACACATAGAAACCCTGCAAATCTTCTTACCATTCCTTGTATGTCTTCTCCTGTCTCTTTTAACTGTGCTCTCTGGAACTCTCGGTCCGTGTGCAACAAACTCACCTTTATTCATGACTTCTTCCTTTCTAACTCTCTCAACCTTCTGGCTCTTACAGAAACATGGCTACACCTGTCTGACACTGCTTCCCCTGCTGCTCTATCTTATGGTGGTCTCCAGTTCTCTCATGCCCCCAGAACTGAGAACAGGCAGGGTGGAGGAGTAGGTATACTTCTTTCCCCACACTGCACTTTCCAGGTCATTCCCCCGGTCCCCTCACTCACATTTCCCTCTTTTGAAGTCCACACCCTCAGACTCTTTCACCCTTTTCCCCTCCGAGTGGCAGTTGTCTACCGCCCACCGGGCTCACCCCGCCAATTCCTGGATCATTTTGCTGCCTGGCTTCCACAATTTCTATCCTCTGAAACACCCACTCTCATCATGGGTGACTTCAACATCCCCATTGATAACCCAATCTCCTCATCTGCCTCCCAGTTTCTATCTTTAACCTCGTCCCTCGGTCTGTCACAACTTACTAACTCTCCTACACATGAAGACGGGCATTCACTTGACCTGGTCTTCTTCCGGCTCTGCTCAGTTTCTGACTTTATTAACTCTCCTCTCCCGCTTTCTGACCACAATCTTCTCTGCTTTACTATCAAATATTCTCTGCCTCCTCAGGTCATCCCTATGTATCAGACATACAGAAATCTACATGCCATTAACACTGTGAAATTCATAGACAGTCTACAGTCCTCATTGTCCCCTATCTCTTCCCTCTCCTGTCCCAATCTGGCTGCCAAACTTTATAATAACACTCTCAAAAATGCATTGGATGAAGCAGCCCCCACTACACTCCGAACCACCCGACAAAGACGACGACAACCCTGGCACACGCCTCAATCCCGCTTTCTTCAGCGGTGCTTGAGATGTGCCGAACGACTGTGGAGAAAATCGCATTTAAATGCAGATTTCCTCCATTACAAATTTATGCTCAAAACTTACAACTCTGCCCTTCACCGCGCCAAACAAGTCTACTTCACTTCTCTCATCTCCACACTATCTAATAATCCAAAACGCCTCTTTGATACTTTTCACTCCCTCCTTAGTCCTAAAGTTCAGACGCCAATCACAGATCTCTGTGCTGAAGACCTGGCCAATTATTTTAAAGTTAAAATTGACAACATCCGGCATGATATTATCTCCCAGTCCCCTAGTAACATCGATCCCCTTCCCCCCCGCACTCCCTCTTCTTCACTCTCAGCATTTGACCCAATAACTGAAGAAGAAGTCTCGAGGCTCCTCTCTTCTTCTCGTCCTACTACCTGCCCTAGTGATCCTGTCCCCTCACACCTCCTCCAGTCCCTCTCCCCTCACACCTCCTCCAGTCCCTCTCCCCTCACACCTCCTCCAGTCCCTCTCCCCGGCTGTCACTAGTCACCTCACTAAAATATTTAACCTCTCTCTTTCCTCTGGTATCTTTCCCTTCTCTTTTAAACATGCCATTATAAACCCATTATTGAAAAAACCAACACTTGACCCATCCAGCGCTGCTAACTACCGACCAGTCTCTAATCTGCCCTTCATCTCCAAACTCCTGGAACGCTTGGTCTACTCTCGCCTTATCCGCTATCTCTCTGCTAACTCCATTCTTGACCCCTTACAATCTGGTTTCCGCACTCTACACTCCACAGAAACTGCCCTTACTAAAGTCTCAAATGATCTCTTGGCGGCTAAATCGGACGGTAAATCCTCTCTCCTGATTCTTTTGGATCTCTCTGCAGCCTTTGACACTGTAGACCACAAACTCCTACTTAACATGCTCCACTCTATTGGCCTCAAGGACGCGGCTCTCTCTTGGTTTTCCTCCTATCTCTCTGACCGCTCATTCAGTGTGTCATTTGCTGGTTCCACTTCTTCTCCTCTTCCCCTTGATATCGGGGTTCCTCAGGGATCAGTCCTAGGTCCGCTCCTCTTTTCTCTCTACACAGCTCCTATTGGACAAACCATCAGCAGACTTGGCTTCCAGTACCATCTCTACGCTGATGACACCCAATTATATACCTCTTCCCGTGACATCACCCCTGCTCTAATACAGAACACCAGTGATTGTCTGTCCGCTGTCTCTAACATCATGTCCTCACTATATCTGAAACTGAATCTTTCTAAAACTGAGCTCCTTGTGTTCCCACCATCTACTAACCTCCCTAAACCTGATGTCTCTATCTCTGTGTGTGGCACTACCATAACTCCTAAGCAGCACGCCCGCTGTCTCGGGGTTATTTTTGACTCAGATCTTTCCTTTACTCCTCACATACAATCACTTTCACGCTCCTGTCATTTTCACCTCAAAAACATCTCCAGAATCCGCTCTTTTCTTACGGAGGAAACTGCCAAAACTCTCATTGTTGCTCTGATTCACTCTCGTCTTGACTACTGTAACTCATTACTAGTCGGTCTTCCCCTCACCAAACTCTCCCCTCTCCAATCTATCCTCAATGCAGCAGCCAGGCTCATCTTTATGACCAACCGCTACACCAACGCCTCTAATCTGTGCCAGTCACTGCACTGGTTGCCCATCCCCTTCCGAATAAAATTCAAAATTATTACTCTCACCCACAAAGCTCTCCACAGTGCTGCACCTCCTTACATCTCCTCCCTCATCTCTGTCTACCACCCTACTCGGGCTCTACGTTCTGCCAACGACCTTAGATTAAAATCCTCCATAATCCGAACCTCCCACTACCGTCTCCAGGATTTCTCTCGTGCTGCACCCGTCCTCTGGAATGTGCTACCCCAGACAATCAGATTAATTCCCAATATCCACAGTTTTAAACGTGCCCTGAAAACACATCTATTTAGACAGGCCTATAACATTCCCTAATCTGACTCCTTTCCATGGCCCTCCATTTAGATTAGTCATCAGAATAAGATTCCCTCACACTCCTTCTCTTCATGTCCGTCATACACGGATACTGGCTGGTGACCGGCTCATGCAGCTTTATGTTACCACCGCATGTGTATAAAAATGGCCGGACCATTGTACAGAACAAACACTATTACACTTTGTGTCTCCCTTATGTCCTCATAGATTGTAAGCTCTTGTGAGCAGGGTCCTCACTCCCCAGGTTTGAATTGTAAATGAACTTTGTCACTATGTAATGTCTAATATTGTTTGTTTCATGTTCCCTCTAAATTGTAAAGTGCTGCGTAATATGTTGGCGCTATATAAATAAAGATTATTATTATTTATTATTATAAGAGAGTTAAATAGACGGGGTCATATTTTCTATCCACATCGTTCTCTATTACTTCTCAAATATCAGACTGAGTTCCCCTGGACGTGTTTTATTTCATGGAACCGAAAAATAGGAATAATTGTAATGGCAAAGAAGTAAAATGAAAAAAAACTTTTTGCATCTTCCAACCTACTATGTAATGGCCTATTATAGGATGCTGGGCTTCCGCTGAGCTTAAGATGGGTCCCCCGACGCGTGCGATATACGTTATCCAACTCGTACGTCCTAAATGATGGTGCATACCGCTGAAGTAGCAGAGCTAGGGATTCTCCAAATCACATGGTCAGGTCTTAAGTTTCTGTTCTACAGGAAATGCCACGTTAGTTATATAAATCTCTATATACCGTACCAAATTTTACATTCTGCTACGCAGCACATGTTTTCAAAGCTTGTACCAACTGTACGTATACCAGAAGATACCCAGGTTATACCAGCATGCTCCATATCACTATATACAAGAAGATGTATAACTTATACCAGCTGTACATATATAATTATATACAGAAGATACCCAGGTTATACCAGCATGCTCCATATCACTATATACAAGAAGATGTATAACTTATACCAGCTGTACATATATAATTATATACAGAAGATACCCAGGTTATACCAGTATGCTCCATATCACTATATACAAGAAGATGTATAACTTATACCAGCTGTACATATATAATTATACACAGAAGATACCCAGGTTATACCAGCATGCTCCATATCACTATATACAAGAAAATGTATAACTTATACCAGCTGTACATATATAATTATATACAGAAGATACCCAGGTTATACCAGCATTCTCCATACCATTATATACTAGAAGATGTATAACTTATACCAGCTATACATATATACTTATATACAGAAGATACCCAGGTTATACCAGCATGCTCCATATCACTATATACAAGAAGATGTATAACTTATACCAGCTGTACATATATAATTATATACAGAAGATACCCAGGTTATACCAGCATGCTCCATATCACTATATACAAGAAGATGTATAACTTATACCAGCTGTACATATATAATTATATACAGGAGATACCCAGGTTACACCAGCATGCTCCATATCATTATATACAAGAAGATGTATAACTTATACCAGCTGTACATATATAATTATATACAGAAGATACCCAGGTTATACCAGCTTGCTCCATATCACTATATACAAGAAGATGTATAACTTATACCAGCTGTACATATATAATTATATACAGTAGATACCCAGGTTATACCAGCATGCTCCATATCACTATATACAAGATGTATAACTTATACCAGCTGTACATATATCATTATATACAGAAGATACCCAGGTTATACCAGCATGCTCTATATCACTATATACAAGAAGATGTATAACTTATACCAGCTGTACATATATAATTATATACAGAAGATACCCAGGTTATACCAGCATGCTCTATATATCACTATATACAAGAAGATGTATAACTTATACCAGCTGTACATATATAATTATATACAGAAGATACCCAGGTTATACCAGCATGCTCCATATCACTATATACAAGAAGATGTATAACTTATACCAGCTATACATATATAATTATATACAGAAGATACCCAGGTTATACCAGCATGCTCCATATCACTATATACAAGAAGATGTATAACTTATACCAGCTGTACATATATAATTATATACAGGAGATACCCAGGTTACACCAGCATGCTCCATATCATTATATACAAGAAGATGTATAACTTATACCAGCTGTACATATATAATTATATACAGAAGATGCCCAGGTTATACCAGCATGCTCCATAACACTATATACAAGAAGATGTATAACTTATACCAGCTGTACATATATAATTATATACAGAATATACCCAGGTTATACCAGCATGCTCCATATCACTATATACAAGAAGATGTATAACTTATACCAGCTGTACATATATAATTATATACAGAAGATACCCAGGTTATACCAGCATGCTCCATATCACTATATACAAGAAGATGTATGACTTGTACCAGCTGTACATATATAATTATATACAGAAGATACCCAGGTTATACCAGCATGCTCCATATCACTATATACAAGAAGATGTATAACTTATACCAGCTGTACATATATAATTATATACAGAATATACCCAGGTTATACCAGCATGCTCCATATCACTATATACAGGAAGATGTATAACTTATACCAGCTGTACATATATAATTATATACAGAATATACCCAGGTTATACCAGCATGCTCCATATCACTATATACAAGAAGATGTATAACTTATACCAGCTGTACATATATAATTATATACAGAAGATGCCAAGGTTATACCAGCATGCTCCATATCACTATATACAAGAAGATGTATAACTTATACCAGCTGTACATATATAATTATATACAGAAGATACCCAGGTTATACCAGCATGCTCCATATCACTATATACAAGAAGATGTATAACTTATTCCAGCAGTACATATATAATTATATACAGAAGATACCCAGGTTATACCAGCATGCTCCATATCACTATATACAGGAAGATGTATAACTTATACCAACTGTACGTATATCAGAAGATGCCCAGGTTATACCAGCATGCTCCATATCACTATATACAAGAAGATGTATAACTTATACCAGCTGTGTATATATAATTATATATAGAAGATGCCTAGGTTATACCAGCATGCTCCACATCACTATATACAAGGAGATGTATAACTTATACCAGCTGTACATCTATAATTATATACAGAAGATGCCCAGGTTATACCAGCATGCTCCATATCACTATATACAAGAAGATGTATAACTTATACCAGCTGTACATATATAATTATATACAGAAGATACCCAGGTTATACCAGCATGCTCCATATCACTATATACAAGAAGATGTATAACTTTTTCCAGCAGTACATATATAATTATATACAGAAGATACCCAGGTTATACCAGCATGCTCCATATCACTATATACAGGAAGATGTATAACTTATACCAACTGTACGTATATCAGAAGATGCCCAGGTTATACCAGCATGCTCCATATCACTATATACAAGAAGATATATAACTTATACCAGCTGTATATATATATAATTATATACAGAAGATACCCAGGTTATACCAACATGCTCCATATCACTATATACAGGAAGATGTATAACTTATACCAGCTGTACATATATAATTATATACAGAAGATACCCAGGTTATACCAGCATGCTCCATATCACTATATACAACAAGATGTATAACTTATACCAGCTGTACATATATAATTATATACAGAAGATACCCAGGTTATACCAGCATGCTCCATATCTCTATATACAAGAAGATGTATAACTTATACCAGCTGTACATATATAATTATATACAGAAGATACCCAGGTTATACCAGCATGCTCCATATCGCTATATACAAGAAGATGTATAACTTATACCAGCTGTACATATATAATTATATACAGAAGATACCCAGGTTATACCAGCATGCTCCATATCACTATATACAAGAAGATGTATAACTTATACCAGCTGTACATATATAATATATACAGAAGATACCCAGGTTATACCAGCATGCTCCATATCACTATATACAAGAAGATGTATAACTTATACCAGCTGTACATATATAATTATATACAGAAGACACCCAGGTTATACCAGCATGCTCCATATCACTATTTACAAGAAGATGTATAACTTCTACCAGCTGTACATATATAATTATATACAGAAGATACCCAGGTTATACCAGCATGCTCCATATCGCTATATACAAGAAGATGTATAACTTATACCAGCTGTACATATATAATTATATACAGAAGATACCCAGGTTATACCAGCATGCTCCATATCACTATATACAAGAAGATGTATAACTTATACCAGCTGTACATATATAATATATACAGAAGATACCCAGGTTATACCAGCATGCTCCATATCACTATATACAAGAAGATGTATAACTTATACCAGCTGTACATATATAATTATATACAGAAGACACCCAGGTTATACCAGCATGCTCCATATCACTATATACAAGAAGATGTATAACTTCTACCAGCTGTACATCTATAATTATATACAGAAGATACCCAGGTTATACCAACATGCTCCATATCACTATATGCAGGAAGATGTATAACTTGTACTAGCTGTACATATATAATTATATACAGAAGATACCCAGGTTATACCAGCATGCTCTATATCACTATATACAAGAAGATGTATAACTTATACCAGCTGTACATATATAATATATACAGAAGATACCCAGGTTATACCAGCATGCTCCATATCACTATATACAAGAAGATGTATAACTTATACCAGCTGTACATATATAATTATATACAGAAGACACCCAGGTTATACCAGCATGCTCCATATCACTATATACAAGATGTATAACTTATACCAGCTGTACATATATAATTATATACAGAAGATACCCAGGTTATACCAGCATGCTCCATATCACTATATACAAGAAGATGTATAACTTATACCAGCTGTACATATATAATTATACACAGGAGATACCCAGGTTATACCAGCATGCTCCATATCACTATATACAAGAAGATGTATAACTTATACCAGCTGTACATATATAATTATATACAGAAGATACCCAGGTTATACCAGCATGCTCCATATCACTATATACAAGAAGATGTATAACTTATACCAGCTGTACATATATAATTATATACAGAAGACACCCAGGTTATACCAGCATGCTCCATATCACTATATACAAGATGTATAACTTATACCAGCTGTACATATATAATTATATACAGAAGATACCCAGGTTATACCAGCATGCTCCATATCACTATATACAAGAAGATGTATAACTTATACCAGCTGTACATATATAATTATACACAGGAGATACCCAGGTTATACCAGCATGCTCCATATCACTATATACAAGAAGATGTATAACTTATACCAGCTGTACATATATAATTATATACAGAAGATACCCAGGTTATACCAGCATGCTCCATATCACTATATACAAGAAGATGTATAACTTATACCAGCTGTACATATATAATTATATACAGAAGATGCCCAGGTTATACCAGCATGCTCCATATCACTATATACAGGAAGATGTATAACTTATACCAGCTGTACATATATAATTATATACAGAAGATACCCAGGTTATACCAGCATGCTCCATATCACTATATACAAGAAGATGTATTACTTATACCAGCTGTACATATATAATTATATACAGAAGATACCCAGGTTATACCAGCATGCTCCATATCACTATATACAAGAAGATGTATTACTTATACCAGCTGTACACATATAATTATATACAGAAGATACCCAGGTTATACCAGCATTCTCCATACCATTATATACTAGAAGATGTATAACTTATACCAGCTATACATATATACTTATATACAGAAGATACCCAGGTTATACCAGCATGCTCCATATCACTATATACAAGAAGATGTATAACTTATACCAGCTGTACATATATAATTATATACAGAAGATACCCAGGTTATACCAGCATGCTCCATATCACTATATACAAGAAGATGTATAACTTATACCAGCTGTACATATATAATTATATACAGGAGATACCCAGGTTACACCAGCATGCTCCATATCATTATATACAAGAAGATGTATAACTTATACCAGCTGTACATATATAATTATATACAGAAGATACCCAGGTTATACCAGCTTGCTCCATATCACTATATACAAGAAGATGTATAACTTATACCAGCTGTACATATATAATTATATACAGTAGATACCCAGGTTATACCAGCATGCTCCATATCACTATATACAAGATGTATAACTTATACCAGCTGTACATATATCATTATATACAGAAGATACCCAGGTTATACCAGCATGCTCTATATCACTATATACAAGAAGATGTATAACTTATACCAGCTGTACATATATAATTATATACAGAAGATACCCAGGTTATACCAGCATGCTCTATATATCACTATATACAAGAAGATGTATAACTTATACCAGCTGTACATATATAATTATATACAGAAGATACCCAGGTTATACCAGCATGCTCTATATATCACTATATACAAGAAGATGTATAACTTATACCAGCTGTACATATATAATTATATACAGAAGATACCCAGGTTATACCAGCATGCTCCATATCACTATATACAAGAAGATGTATAACTTATACCAGCTATACATATATAATTATATACAGAAGATACCCAGGTTATACCAGCATGCTCCATATCACTATATACAAGAAGATGTATAACTTATACCAGCTGTACATATATAATTATATACAGGAGATACCCAGGTTACACCAGCATGCTCCATATCATTATATACAAGAAGATGTATAACTTATACCAGCTGTACATATATAATTATATACAGAAGATGCCCAGGTTATACCAGCATGCTCCATAACACTATATACAAGAAGATGTATAACTTATACCAGCTGTACATATATAATTATATACAGAATATACCCAGGTTATACCAGCATGCTCCATATCACTATATACAAGAAGATGTATAACTTATACCAGCTGTACATATATAATTATATACAGAAGATACCCAGGTTATACCAGCATGCTCCATATCACTATATACAAGAAGATGTATGACTTGTACCAGCTGTACATATATAATTATATACAGAAGATACCCAGGTTATACCAGCATGCTCCATATCACTATATACAAGAAGATGTATAACTTATACCAGCTGTACATATATAATTATATACAGAATATACCCAGGTTATACCAGCATGCTCCATATCACTATATACAGGAAGATGTATAACTTATACCAGCTGTACATATATAATTATATACAGAATATACCCAGGTTATACCAGCATGCTCCATATCACTATATACAAGAAGATGTATAACTTATACCAGCTGTACATATATAATTATATACAGAAGATGCCAAGGTTATACCAGCATGCTCCATATCACTATATACAAGAAGATGTATAACTTATACCAGCTGTACATATATAATTATATACAGAAGATACCCAGGTTATACCAGCATGCTCCATATCACTATATACAAGAAGATGTATAACTTATTCCAGCAGTACATATATAATTATATACAGAAGATACCCAGGTTATACCAGCATGCTCCATATCACTATATACAGGAAGATGTATAACTTATACCAACTGTACGTATATCAGAAGATGCCCAGGTTATACCAGCATGCTCCATATCACTATATACAAGAAGATGTATAACTTATACCAGCTGTGTATATATAATTATATATAGAAGATGCCTAGGTTATACCAGCATGCTCCACATCACTATATACAAGGAGATGTATAACTTATACCAGCTGTACATCTATAATTATATACAGAAGATGCCCAGGTTATACCAGCATGCTCCATATCACTATATACAAGAAGATGTATAACTTATACCAGCTGTACATATATAATTATATACAGAAGATACCCAGGTTATACCAGCATGCTCCATATCACTATATACAAGAAGATGTATAACTTTTTCCAGCAGTACATATATAATTATATACAGAAGATACCCAGGTTATACCAGCATGCTCCATATCACTATATACAGGAAGATGTATAACTTATACCAACTGTACGTATATCAGAAGATGCCCAGGTTATACCAGCATGCTCCATATCACTATATACAAGAAGATATATAACTTATACCAGCTGTATATATATATAATTATATACAGAAGATACCCAGGTTATACCAACATGCTCCATATCACTATATACAGGAAGATGTATAACTTATACCAGCTGTACATATATAATTATATACAGAAGATACCCAGGTTATACCAGCATGCTCCATATCACTATATACAACAAGATGTATAACTTATACCAGCTGTACATATATAATTATATACAGAAGATACCCAGGTTATACCAGCATGCTCCATATCTCTATATACAAGAAGATGTATAACTTATACCAGCTGTACATATATAATTATATACAGAAGATACCCAGGTTATACCAGCATGCTCCATATCGCTATATACAAGAAGATGTATAACTTATACCAGCTGTACATATATAATTATATACAGAAGATACCCAGGTTATACCAGCATGCTCCATATCACTATATACAAGAAGATGTATAACTTATACCAGCTGTACATATATAATATATACAGAAGATACCCAGGTTATACCAGCATGCTCCATATCACTATATACAAGAAGATGTATAACTTATACCAGCTGTACATATATAATTATATACAGAAGACACCCAGGTTATACCAGCATGCTCCATATCACTATTTACAAGAAGATGTATAACTTCTACCAGCTGTACATATATAATTATATACAGAAGATACCCAGGTTATACCAGCATGCTCCATATCGCTATATACAAGAAGATGTATAACTTATACCAGCTGTACATATATAATTATATACAGAAGATACCCAGGTTATACCAGCATGCTCCATATCACTATATACAAGAAGATGTATAACTTATACCAGCTGTACATATATAATATATACAGAAGATACCCAGGTTATACCAGCATGCTCCATATCACTATATACAAGAAGATGTATAACTTATACCAGCTGTACATATATAATTATATACAGAAGACACCCAGGTTATACCAGCATGCTCCATATCACTATATACAAGAAGATGTATAACTTCTACCAGCTGTACATCTATAATTATATACAGAAGATACCCAGGTTATACCAACATGCTCCATATCACTATATGCAGGAAGATGTATAACTTGTACTAGCTGTACATATATAATTATATACAGAAGATACCCAGGTTATACCAGCATGCTCTATATCACTATATACAAGAAGATGTATAACTTATACCAGCTGTACATATATAATATATACAGAAGATACCCAGGTTATACCAGCATGCTCCATATCACTATATACAAGAAGATGTATAACTTATACCAGCTGTACATATATAATTATATACAGAAGACACCCAGGTTATACCAGCATGCTCCATATCACTATATACAAGATGTATAACTTATACCAGCTGTACATATATAATTATATACAGAAGATACCCAGGTTATACCAGCATGCTCCATATCACTATATACAAGAAGATGTATAACTTATACCAGCTGTACATATATAATTATACACAGGAGATACCCAGGTTATACCAGCATGCTCCATATCACTATATACAAGAAGATGTATAACTTATACCAGCTGTACATATATAATTATATACAGAAGATACCCAGGTTATACCAGCATGCTCCATATCACTATATACAAGAAGATGTATAACTTATACCAGCTGTACATATATAATTATATACAGAAGACACCCAGGTTATACCAGCATGCTCCATATCACTATATACAGGAAGATGTATAACTTATACCAGCTCTACATATATAATTATATACAGAATATACCCAGGTTATACCAGCATGCTCCATATCACTATATACAAGAAGATGTACAACTTATACCAGCTGTACATATATAATTATATACAGAAGATACCCAGGTTATACCAGCATGCTCCATATCACTATATACAAGAAGATGTATAACTTATACCAGCTATACATATATACTTATATACAGAAGATACCCAGGTTATACCAGCATGCTCTATATCACTATATACAAGAAGATGTATAACTTATACCAGCTGTACATATATAATTATATACAGAAGATACACAGATTATACCAGCATGCTCCATATCACTATATATACAAGAAGATGTATAACTTATACCAGCTGTACATATATAATTATATACAGAAGATACCCAGGTTATACCAGCATGCTCCATATCACTATATACAAGAAGATGTATAACTTATACCAGCTGTACATATATAATTATATACAGAAGACACCCAGGTTATACCAGCATGCTCCATATCACTATATACAAGAAGATGTATAACTTATACCAGCTGTACATATATAATTATATACAGAAGATACCCAGGTTATACCAGCATGCTCCATATCATTATATACAAGAAGATGTATAACTTATACCAGCTGTACATATATAATTATATACAGAAGATACCCAGGTTATACCAGCATGCTCCATATCACTATATACAAGAAGATGTATAACTTATACCAGCTGTACATATATAATTATATACAGAAGATACCCAGTTTATACCAGCATGCTCCATATCACTATATACAAGAAGATGTATAACTTATACCAGCTGTGCATATATAATTATATACAGGAGATACCCAGGTTATACCAGCATGCTCCATATCACTATATACAAGAAGATGTATAACTTATACCAGCTGTACATATATAATTATATACAGAAGATACCCAGGTTATACCAGCATGCTCCACATCTCTATATACAAGAATATGTATAACTTATACCAGCTGTACATATATAATTATATACAGAAGATACCCAGGTTATACCAGCATGCTCCACATCTCTATATACAAGAATATGTATAACTTATACCAGCTGTACATATATAATTATATACCAGAAGATGCCCAGGTTATACCAGCATGCTCCACATCTCTATATACAAGAAGATGTATAACTTATACCAGCTGTGCATATATAATTATATACAGGAGATACCCAGGTTATACCAGCATGCTCCATATCACTATATACAACAAGATGTATAACTTATACCAGCTGTCCATATATAATTATATACAGAGGATACCCAGGTTATACCAGCATGCTCCATATCACTATATACAAGAATATGTATAACTTATACCAGCTGTACATATATAATTATATACAGAATATACCCAGGTTATACCAGCATGCTACATATCACTATATACAAGAAAATGTATAACTTATACCAGCTTTACATATATAATTATATACAGAAGATACCCAGGTTATACCAGCATGCTCCATATCACTATATACAAGAAAATGTATAACTTATACCAGCTTTACATATATAATTATATACAGAAGATACCCAGGTTATACCAGCATGCTACATATCACTATATACAAGAAGATGTATAACTTATACCAGCTTTACATATATAATTATATACAGAAGATACCCAGGTTATACCAGCATGCTCCATATCACTATATACAAGAAGATGTATAACTTATACCAGCTGTACATATATAATTATATAGAGAAGATACCCAGGTTATACCAGCATGCTCCATATCACTATATACAAGAAGATGTATAACTTATACCAGCTGTACATATATAATTATATACAGAAGACACCCAGGTTATACCAGCATGCTCCATATCACTATATACAAGATGTATAACTTATACCAGCTGTACATATATAATTATATACAGAAGATACCCAGGTTATACCAGCATGCTCCACATCTCTATATACAAGAATATGTATAACTTATACCAGCTGTACATATATAATTATATACCAGAAGATGCCCAGGTTATACCAGCATGCTCCACATCTCTATATACAAGAAGATGTATAACTTATACCAGCTGTGCATATATAATTATATACAGGAGATACCCAGGTTATACCAGCATGCTCCGTATCACTATATACAACAAGATGTATAACTTATACCAGCTGTCCATATATAATTATATACAGAGGATACCCAGGTTATACCAGCATGCTCCATATCACTATATACAAGAATATGTATAACTTATACCAGCTGTACATATATAATTATATACAGAATATACCCAGGTTATACCAGCATGCTACATATCACTATATACAAGAAAATATATAACTTATACCAGCTTTACATATATAATTATATACAGAAGATACCCAGGTTATACCAGCATGCTCCATATCACTATATACAAGAAAATGTATAACTTATACCAGCTTTACATATATAATTATATACAGAAGATACCCAGGTTATACCAGCATGCTACATATCACTATATACAAGAAGATGTATAACTTATACCAGCTTTACATATATAATTATATACAGAAGATACCCAGGTTATACCAGCATGCTCCATATCACTATATACAAGAAGATGTATAACTTATACCAGCTGTACATATATAATTATATAGAGAAGATACCCAGGTTATACCAGCATGCTCCATATCACTATATACAAGAAGATGTATAACTTATACCAGCTGTACATATATAATTATATACAGAAGACACCCAGGTTATACCAGCATGCTCCATATCACTATATACAAGATGTATAACTTATACCAGCTGTACATATATAATTATATACAGAAGATACCCAGGTTATACCAGCATGCTCCATATCACTATATACAAGAAGATGTATAACTTATACCAGCTATACATATATAATTATATACAGAAGACACCCAGGTTATACCAGCATGCTCCATATCACTATATACAAGAAGATGTATAACTTATACCAGCTATACATATATACTTATATACAGAAGATACCCAGGTTATACCAGCATGCTCTATATCACTATATACAAGAAGATGTATAACTTATACCAGCTGTACATATATAATTATATACAGAAGAGACACAGATTATACCAGCATGCTACATATCACTATATGCAAGAAGATGTATAACTTATACCAGCTATACATATATAATTATATACAGAAGATACCCAGGTTATACCAGCATGCTCCATATCGCTATATACAAGAAGATGTATAACTTATACCAGCTGTACATATATAATTATATACAGAAGATACCCAGGTTATACCAGCATGCTCCATATCACTATATACAAGAAGATGTATAACTTATACCAGCTGTACATATATAATATATACAGAAGATACCCAGGTTATACCAGCATGCTCCATATCACTATATACAAGAAGATGTATAACTTATACCAGCTGTACATATATAATTATATACAGAAGACACCCAGGTTATACCAGCATGCTCCATATCACTATATACAAGAAGATGTATAACTTCTACCAGCTGTACATCTATAATTATATACAGAAGATACCCAGGTTATACCAACATGCTCCATATCACTATATGCAGGAAGATGTATAACTTGTACTAGCTGTACATATATAATTATATACAGAAGATACCCAGGTTATACCAGCATGCTCTATATCACTATATACAAGAAGATGTATAACTTATACCAGCTGTACATATATAATATATACAGAAGATACCCAGGTTATACCAGCATGCTCCATATCACTATATACAAGAAGATGTATAACTTATACCAGCTGTACATATATAATTATATACAGAAGACACCCAGGTTATACCAGCATGCTCCATATCACTATATACAAGATGTATAACTTATACCAGCTGTACATATATAATTATATACAGAAGATACCCAGGTTATACCAGCATGCTCCATATCACTATATACAAGAAGATGTATAACTTATACCAGCTGTACATATATAATTATACACAGGAGATACCCAGGTTATACCAGCATGCTCCATATCACTATATACAAGAAGATGTATAACTTATACCAGCTGTACATATATAATTATATACAGAAGATACCCAGGTTATACCAGCATGCTCCATATCACTATATACAAGAAGATGTATAACTTATACCAGCTGTACATATATAATTATATACAGAAGACACCCAGGTTATACCAGCATGCTCCATATCACTATATACAAGAAGATGTATAACTTATACCAGCTGTACATATATAATTATATACAGAAGATACCCAGGTTATACCAGCATGCTCCATATCATTATATACAAGAAGATGTATAACTTATACCAGCTGTACATATATAATTATATACAGAAGATACCCAGGTTATACCAGCATGCTCCATATCACTATATACAAGAAGATGTATAACTTATACCAGCTGTACATATATAATTATATACAGAAGATACCCAGTTTATACCAGCATGCTCCATATCACTATATACAAGAAGATGTATAACTTATACCAGCTGTGCATATATAATTATATACAGGAGATACCCAGGTTATACCAGCATGCTCCATATCACTATATACAAGAAGATGTATAACTTATACCAGCTGTACATATATAATTATATACAGAAGATACCCAGGTTATACCAGCATGCTCCACATCTCTATATACAAGAATATGTATAACTTATACCAGCTGTACATATATAATTATATACAGAAGATACCCAGGTTATACCAGCATGCTCCACATCTCTATATACAAGAATATGTATAACTTATACCAGCTGTACATATATAATTATATACCAGAAGATGCCCAGGTTATACCAGCATGCTCCACATCTCTATATACAAGAAGATGTATAACTTATACCAGCTGTGCATATATAATTATATACAGGAGATACCCAGGTTATACCAGCATGCTCCATATCACTATATACAACAAGATGTATAACTTATACCAGCTGTCCATATATAATTATATACAGAGGATACCCAGGTTATACCAGCATGCTCCATATCACTATATACAAGAATATGTATAACTTATACCAGCTGTACATATATAATTATATACAGAATATACCCAGGTTATACCAGCATGCTACATATCACTATATACAAGAAAATGTATAACTTATACCAGCTTTACATATATAATTATATACAGAAGATACCCAGGTTATACCAGCATGCTCCATATCACTATATACAAGAAAATGTATAACTTATACCAGCTTTACATATATAATTATATACAGAAGATACCCAGGTTATACCAGCATGCTACATATCACTATATACAAGAAGATGTATAACTTATACCAGCTTTACATATATAATTATATACAGAAGATACCCAGGTTATACCAGCATGCTCCATATCACTATATACAAGAAGATGTATAACTTATACCAGCTGTACATATATAATTATATAGAGAAGATACCCAGGTTATACCAGCATGCTCCATATCACTATATACAAGAAGATGTATAACTTATACCAGCTGTACATATATAATTATATACAGAAGACACCCAGGTTATACCAGCATGCTCCATATCACTATATACAAGATGTATAACTTATACCAGCTGTACATATATAATTATATACAGAAGATACCCAGGTTATACCAGCATGCTCCACATCTCTATATACAAGAATATGTATAACTTATACCAGCTGTACATATATAATTATATACCAGAAGATGCCCAGGTTATACCAGCATGCTCCACATCTCTATATACAAGAAGATGTATAACTTATACCAGCTGTGCATATATAATTATATACAGGAGATACCCAGGTTATACCAGCATGCTCCGTATCACTATATACAACAAGATGTATAACTTATACCAGCTGTCCATATATAATTATATACAGAGGATACCCAGGTTATACCAGCATGCTCCATATCACTATATACAAGAATATGTATAACTTATACCAGCTGTACATATATAATTATATACAGAATATACCCAGGTTATACCAGCATGCTACATATCACTATATACAAGAAAATATATAACTTATACCAGCTTTACATATATAATTATATACAGAAGATACCCAGGTTATACCAGCATGCTCCATATCACTATATACAAGAAAATGTATAACTTATACCAGCTTTACATATATAATTATATACAGAAGATACCCAGGTTATACCAGCATGCTACATATCACTATATACAAGAAGATGTATAACTTATACCAGCTTTACATATATAATTATATACAGAAGATACCCAGGTTATACCAGCATGCTCCATATCACTATATACAAGAAGATGTATAACTTATACCAGCTGTACATATATAATTATATAGAGAAGATACCCAGGTTATACCAGCATGCTCCATATCACTATATACAAGAAGATGTATAACTTATACCAGCTGTACATATATAATTATATACAGAAGACACCCAGGTTATACCAGCATGCTCCATATCACTATATACAAGATGTATAACTTATACCAGCTGTACATATATAATTATATACAGAAGATACCCAGGTTATACCAGCATGCTCCATATCACTATATACAAGAAGATGTATAACTTATACCAGCTGTACATATATAATTATATACAGAAGACACCCAGGTTATACCAGCATGCTCCATATCACTATATACAAGAAGATGTATAACTTATACCAGCTATACATATATACTTATATACAGAAGATACCCAGGTTATACCAGCATGCTCTATATCACTATATACAAGAAGATGTATAACTTATACCAGCTGTACATATATAATTATATACAGAAGAGACACAGATTATACCAGCATGCTACATATCACTATATGCAAGAAGATGTATAACTTATACCAGCTATACATATATACTTATATACAGAAGATACCCAGGTTATACCAGCATGCTCTATATCACTATATACAAGAAGATGTATAACTTATACCAGCTGTACATATATAATTATATACAGAAGATACCCAGGTTATACCAGCATGCTCCATATCACTATATACAAGAAGATGTATAACTTATACCAGCTGTACATATATAATTATATACAGGAGATACCCAGGTTATACCAGCATGCTCCATATCACTATATACAAGAAGATGTATAACTTATACCAGCAGCTGTACATATATAATTACATACAGAAGATACCGAGGTTATACCAGCATGCTCCATATCACTATATACAAGAAGATGTATAACTTATACCAGCTGTGCATATATAATTATATACAGGAGATACCCAGGTTATACCAGCATGCTCCATATCACTATATACAAGAAGATGTATAACTTATACCAGCTGTACATATATAATTATATACAGAAGATACCCAGGTTATACCAGCATGCTCCACATCTCTATATACAAGAATATGTATAACTTATACCAGCTGTACATATATAATTATATACAGAAGATACCCAGGTTATACCAGCATGCTCCATATCACTATATACAAGAAGATGTATAACTTATACCAGCTGTGCATATATAATTATATACAGGAGATACCCAGGTTATACCAGCATGCTCCATATCACTATATACAAGAAGATGTATAACTTATACCAGCTGTACATATATAATTATATACAGAAGATACCCAGGTTATACCAGCATGCTCCACATCTCTATATACAAGAATAAGTATAACTTATACCAGCTGTACATATATAATTATATACCAGAAGATGCCCAGGTTATACCAGCATGCTCCACATCTCTATATACAAGAAGATGTATAACTTATACCAGCTGTGCATATATAATTATATACAGGAGATACCCAGGTTATACCAGCATGCTCCACATCTCTATATACAAGAAGATGTATAACTTATACCAGCTGTACATATATAATTATATACAGAATATACCCAGGTTATACCAGCATGCTCCATATCACTATATACAAGAAGATGTATAACTTATACCTGCTGTACATATATAATTATATACAGAAGATACCCAGGTTATACCAGCATGCTCCATATCACTATATACAAGAAGATGTATAACTTATACCAGCTGTACATATATAATTATATACAGAAGATACCCAGGTTATACCAGCATGCTCCACATCTCTATATACAAGAATATGTATAACTTATACCAGCTGTACATATATAATTATATACCAGAAGATGCCCAGGTTATACCAGCATGCTCCACATCTCTATATACAAGAAGATGTATAACTTATAACAGCTGTACATATATATAATTATATACAGAAGATACCCAGGTTATATCAGCATGCTCCACATCTCTATATACAAGAAGATGTATAACTTATACCAGCTGTACATATATAATTATATACAGAATATACCCAGGTTATACCAGCATGCTCCATATCACTATATACAAGAAGATGTATAACTTATACCTGCTGTACATATATAATTATATACAGAAGATACCCAGGTTATACCAGCATGCTCAATATCACCATATACAAGAAGATGTATAACTTATACCAGCTGTACATATATAATTATATACAGAAGATACCCAGGTTATACCAGCATGCTCCATATCATATATACAAGAAGATGTATAACTTATACCAGCTGTACATATATAATTATATACAGAAGATGCCCAGGTTATACCAGCATGCTCCATATCACTATATACAAGAAGATGTATAACTTATACCAGCTGTACATATATAATTATATACAGAAGATACCCAAGTTATACCAGCATGCTCCATATCACTATATACAAGAAGATGTATAACTTATACCAGCTTTACATATATAATTATATACAGAAGATACCCAGGTTATACCAGCATGCTCCACATCTCTATATACAAGAAGATGTATAACTTATACCAGCTGTACATATATAATTATATACAGAAGATACCCAGGTTATACCAGCATGCTCCATATCACCATATACAAGAAGATGTATAACTTATACCAGCTGTACATATATAATTATATACAGAAGACACCCAGGTTATAACAGCATGCTCCATATCACTATATACAAGAAGATGTATAACTTATACCAGCTGTACATATATAATTATATACAGAGATACCCAGATTATACCAGCATGCTCCATATCACTATATACAAGAAGATGTATAACTTATACCAGCTGTACATATATAATTATATACAGAAGATACCCAGGTTATACCAGCATGCTCCATATCACTATATACAAGAAGATGTATAACTTATACCAGCTGTACATATATAATTATATACAGAAGATGCTCAGGTTATACCAGCATGCTCCATATCACTATATACAAGAAGATGTATAACTTATACCAGCTGTACATATATAATTATATACAGAAGATACCCAGGTTATACCAGCATGCTCCATATCACTATATACAAGAAGATGTATAACTTATACCAGCTTTACATATATAATTATATACAGAAGATACCCAGGTTATACCAGCATGCTCCACATCTCTATATACAAGAAGATGTATAACTTATACCAGCTGTACATATATAATTATATACAGAAGATACCCAGGTTATACCAGCATGCTCCATATCACCATATACAAGAAGATGTATAACTTATACCAGCTGTACATATATAATTATATACAGAAGACACCCAGGTTATAACAACATGCTCCATATCACTATATACAAGAAGATGTATAACTTATACCAGCTGTACATATATAATTATATACAGAGATACCCAGATTATACCAGCATGCTCCATATCACTATATACAAGAAGATGTATAACTTATACCAGCTGTACATATATAATTATATACAGAAGTTACCCAGGTTATACCAGCATGCTCCATATCACTATATACAAGAAGATGTATAACTTATACCAGCTGTACATATATAATTATATACAGAAGATACCCAGGTTATACCAGCATGCTCCATATCACTATATACAAGAAGATGTATAACTTATACCAGCTGTACATATCTAATTATATACAGAAGATGCCAAGGTTATACCAGCATGCTCCATATCACTATATACAAGAAGATGTATAACTTATACCTGCTGTACATATATAATTATATACAGAAGATACCCAGGTTATACCAGCATGCTCCATATCATATATACAAGAAGATGTATAACTTATACCAGCTGTACATATATAATTATATACAGAAGATACCCAGGTTATACAAGCATGCTCCATATCACTATATACAAGAAGATGTATAACTTATACCAGCTGTACATATATAATTATATACAGAAGATACCCAGGTTATACCAGCATGCTTCATATCACTATATACTAGAAGATGTATAACTTATACCAGCTGTACATATATCATTATATACAGAAGATACCGAGGTTATACCAGCATGCTCCATATCACTATATACAAGAAGATGCATAACTTATACCAGCTCTACATATATAATTATATACAGAAGATACCCAGGTTATACCAGCATGCTTCATATCACTATATACAAGAAGATGTGTAACTTATACCAGCTGTACATATATAATTATATACAGAAGATACCCAGGTTATACCAGCATGCTCCATATCACTATATATAAGAAGATATATAACTTATACCAGCTGTACATATATAATTATATACAGAAGATGCCCAGATTATACCAGCATGCTCCATATCACTATATACAAGAAGATTTATATCTTATACCAGCTGTACATATATAATTATATATAGAAGATACCCAGGTTATACCAGCATGCTCCATATCACTATATACAAGAAGATGTATAACTTATACCAGCTGTACATATATAATTATATACAGAAGATACCCAGGTTATACCAGCATGCTCCATATCACTATATACAAGAAGATGTATAACTTATACCAGCTGTACATATATAATTATATACAGAAGATACCCAGGTTATACCAGCATGCTCCATATCACTATATACAAGAAGATGTATAACTTATACCAGCTGTACATATATAATTATATACAGAAGATACCCAGGTTATACCAGCATGCTCCATATCACTATATACAAGAAGATGTATAACTTATACCAGCTGTACATATATAATTATATACAGAAGATACCCAGGTTAAACCAGCATGCTACATATCACTATATACAAGAAGATGTATAACTTATACCAGGTGTACATATATAATTATATACAGAAGATACCCAGGTTATACCAGCATGCTCCATATCACTATATACAAGAAGATGTATATCTTATACCAGCTGTACATATATAATTATATACAGAAGATACCCAGGTTATACCAGCATGCTCCATATCACTATATACAAGAAGATGTATAACTTATACCAGCTGTACATATATAATTATATACAGAAGATACCCAGGTTATACCAGCATGCTCCATATCACTATATACAAGAAGATGTATAACTTATACCAGCTGTACATATATAATTATATACAGAAGATACCCAGGTTATACCAGCATGCTCCATATCACTATATACAAGAAGATGTATAACTTATACCAGCTGTACATATATAATTATATACAGAAGATACCCAGGTTATACCAGCATGCTCCATATCACTATATACAAGAAGATGTATAACTTACACCAGCTGTACATATATAATTATATACAGAAGACACCCAGGTTATACCAGCATGCTCCATATCACTATATACAAGAAGATGTATAACTTATACCAGCTGTACATATATAATTATATACAGAAGATACTCAGGTTATACCAGCATGCTCCATATCACTATATACAGGAAGATGTATAACTTATACCAGCTGTACATATATAATTATATACAGAAGATACCCAGGTTATACCAGCATGCTCCACATCTCTATATAAAAGAAGATGTATAACTTATACCAGCTGTACATATATAATTATATACAGAATATACCCAGGTTATACCAGCATGCTCCATATCACTATATACAAGAAGATGTATAACTTATACCTGCTGTACATATATAATTATATACAGAAGATACCCAGGTTATACCAGCATGCTCCATATCACTATATACAAGAAGATGTATAACTTATACCAACTGTACATATATAATTATATACAGAAGATACCCAGGTTATACAAGCATGCTCCATATCACTATATACAAGAAGATGTATAACTTATACCAGCTGTACATATATAATTATATACAGAAGATACCCAGGTTATACCAGCATGCTTCATATCACTATATACTAGAAGATGTATAACTTATACCAGCTGTACATATATCATTATATACAGAAGATACCGAGGTTATACCAGCATGCTCCATATCACTATATACAAGAAGATGTATAACTTATACCAGCTGTACATATATAATTCTATACAGAAGATACCCAGGTTATATCAGCATTTTCCATATCACTATATACAAGAAGATGTATAACTTATACCAGCTGTACATATATAATTATATACAGAAGATACCCAGGTTATACCAGCATGCTCCATATCACTATATACAAGAAGATGTATAACTTATACCAGCTGTACATATATAATTATATACAGAAGATACCCAGGTTATACCAGCATGCTCTATATCACTATATACAAGAAGATGTATAACTTATACCAGCTGTACATGTATAATTATATACAGAAGATACCCAGGTTATACCAGCATGCTCTATATCACTATATACAAGAAGATGTATAACTTATACCAGCTGTACATATATAATTATATACAGAATATACCCAGGTTATACCAGCATCCTCCATATCACTATATACAAGAAGATGTATAACTTATATAATTATATACTGAAGATAGCCAGGTTATACCAGCATGCTCCATATCACTATATACAAGAAGATGTATAACTTATACCAGCTGTACATATATAATTATATACAGAAGATACCCAGGTTATACCAGCATGCTCCATATCACTATATACAAGAAGATGTATAACTTATACCAGATGTACATATATAATTATATACAGAAGATACCCAGGTTATATCAGCATGCTCCATATCACTATATACAAGAAGATGTATAACTTATACCAGCTGTACATATATAATTATACACAGAAGATACCCAGGTTATACCAGCTGTACATATATAATTATATACAGAAGATACCCAGGTTATATCAGCATGCTCCATATCACTATATACAAGAAGATGTATAACTTATACCAGCTGTACATATATAATTATATACAGAAGATACCCAGGTTATACCAGCATGCTCCATATCACTATATACAAGAAGATGTATGACTTATACCAGCTGTACATATATAATATACTATAGATGGATCTAGAGTAGAAGAACCTATAGTCTGGTAGTTAGCAGAAATATATGGGGACTATGAAATATCCTCTGCTACAATGGGCCACCCCTTATTAAACATGGAAATATTACAGGCCATTATTGTTTCAGCAATTGCGTGAAAAGTTTCCCTGTAAAATCATAGTTCTATCTTCTGCGCCTTCCTTTCATTTTTATTAAAGCTCTTAGGTCTTATTCACACAAGCGTGTCTGATTTGCGTCTGCAGACAATGGTTGTTTTTCATGCTTATGTCCATGTTCTGTTAGTGTGGTTTCTGCGTGGCATCCGTTTTTCTCGTCCGTGTTTCCCTTCCACACTTCCTTTTTTTCTCTGCATTTCTTTAGCAACTGATGCGTGAAAAACAGACAGCACATGAATGTCGTCCGAGCGCGGTCTGCTTTTTATCTCGCACTTATAGACTTCAATGGGCTAGTCTGACCTGCAAAAACTGACCAGAATAGAACACGCGGTTTGTTTAACGCACGCCCAATGAAAAAGACACGGATGTGTGAATGGCCTCATTTACTTGCATTGGTCAGTGTGCTGTTATTAGAACAGACAGCACACGGACGTGAAATGCGTCTGTGTGAATAAGCTCCTATGAGTAGCATGCTCTTCTACCCATATAGTGCTGGACTTGGGACCTGTGTATTATATCAGATGTCCACGTGATACATGAACGTTTAGTGGGGAACATCGATGCTATTCCATCTTATGTAACCTGAATGCAGCTAAGACTCAGTGACAGCGGATCTGTTGTCTCTCCACGCGTTTTACAGCCTCTCGTTAAATCTTACCACAATTTTAATGGCTCTCAATTTTTACGAGGGCGCTCAGACCAAAAAAAAACCCTCTGTTTGCTTTTTGTTATCGGCTTAAACTCTGGATCTTATGTAAACAAATACTAAAGGTCAAAAGGGACAAGTTTTACTGGCAGCCTTGACCTTGTTATATCGTGCCGCAGAGTTAAACGTTGCACCGCGAAGGGACAGATGTTTCAGTTCTCATAAAACACATGTCCAAATCCTGAAGATGGGACCGATTACAATATAGGCATTCAGATTAAATATAAAGGCTCAGGGGTTGAAAGTTTTCACAATTCCTTCCAATAATAACACTATATTTAGTACTCGCTACAATTCCCAAATACAGACTTTACCGTGAATGTCCATTTTTGAACACCGTTTTAGTTCATTTGGTAGAAATTTCCTAACATATCTTCATGGCGGTCCAGCTCCAAATCTAGTTCGATGATAAAACTCTTGCTGCCTGCAGCCACCACTAGGTGGAGCTGGAAAGATTACTGCATACTGGTTATACATTGAACTCAATATCTCGTGCACACGACCGTAGATTTCAAATACGGATCCGTAGTCATTCATAGTCATCCGTAAATCATCCGCATATACGGAACAGTGTCCGTAAATACGGTCCGTAGTGCATCGTTTTACGAGCCGCGCTTCTATACTTTGTATGGAAGCACGGGCCGAGAATGCGAGTGCATGGGGCCTAAGGACGATGCCTATTTTGGACTTCTGGACGCAGACCCATTTTTTCAATGGGTAATAACTTTGGAATACTTTTACTTATCCAAGTGATAATTTTTCCGTGACACATTGGGGCAGATTTATTAATAATGGCTTAAAGATAGATAAAGATAGTAGTTTTATATTAGATGAAGTGCAGCAATCTTCCCAATGTAATGTTTGCACTCACCTTGATGAGAGAGAAAGACTAGCTGTGACCCGTCCTCTCTGTCTACTATTTACTGTTTTACACTAGAAGGATTTTTTGGTAACTGAGGAGGTTTCTGAAATTTGATAAAGATCCTGCAGACATCGAATGGGAAACTACCGGCTGAGAAATACACCACTTTCCACACAACAAATATGACAATGTTTAAAGGGTAACTAAACGTTTAACAAATTTCTGACGTCAGAAGTTTTGATTGGTGGGGGTCCGAGCACTTCGTTTCTATTCGGCTTTTTCCGGAAATCAATGTAGCGGAGTACGGGCTCAATAGAAAGTCTATGAGCCCGTACTCCGCTACATCGGCTTTCCGCAAAAAGCCGAACAGAAACGAAGTGGCTGAGCGCTATGTTTTATCGATTGGTGGGGGTCTCAGTGCTCGAACCCCCACCAATCAAAACTTCTAACATGTCACTGTGACATGTCGGAAGTTTTTTGAATGTTTAGTTACCCTTTAATATACAGACATGTGCTACGGATTTATGCAGAACTGTCACGTCGGGTTCGTGGACCCACTAGGCTGTACCGTCTTGGCGGTATGGCAGCTGGCCAACAGGGCGCAGGTCACAGTCTATAGTTTGTATAGGGTACCTGTGGCAGCTCGGACAGTAGCAATGCAGGCTCGGCTGGGACTAGGCAGCAGGCAGGCGTCAGGCGTGAAGTAGCAGGACAGGCGTGGTATGCAGTGCAGCACGACTACAGCTCAGCACTTGACCAGGATAGCACGGGATACAGGATACAGGAATGGGAAACACTGGGCACTGGAAAACACTAGGAGACCATTTGCATAGACAAACTTTGGGTATGACAACAACGCTCAGGCAAGGAAGGAAGGGGCTGGTCCCCTCTTATAGTCCAGGGTACTCATGGGCTAATTTTACATTAAAGTCCGGTGAGCGCGCTGCCAGTTTAAGAGCGGGCACAAGTGTGCGTGCGCACCCTACGGAACCCGGCCAAGGTGAGCGGAAGTGAGTGCTGGCGTCTCCTGAGGAGGAGACTGGGGCCAGCGCTCGTAGATCCATGGCTGCGGCCGTCAGGAGGTGAGTAAGCCTGACGGCCCGCGGCCATGGGCATGACAAGAACTTTCCTAACGATAGGTATGCTTTACTATATATAAGGGACACTATACCTACCGTATATAAATATCTCTCCGTCTGGAATGCAAGAGACGGCAAACTAGTGTTCCTTATAAGCAACCATCTCAGGATAAGGAAAGGCCGACTGTAGTGTTGTCCAATGGGTTAAGTGACAGGAACTGCAGAACAATCCCTGCCCCCATGATCACGACTATGCGGAGAACTCCAGAAACATATACATCCATATGTGTGACTGATATCCGCCGCTCCTCTTATAAAACGCCGTTGCACTATTATAAGCAGCCGGCTTTAGGTTTGTGGCCCTTTAATGATGTGAGCATGCACCGGACAGTCTCGCAAAGGATGCTGGGAGTACTCATAGGGTGGACAACCCTTGGAGGGGAGTCATCACAGAACATATGGCTCAGACTTTGAGAATATTGGAACGACATATTGTTACTTTTATTATGTTCTGTGGGTTATACATCACTCAGGAATATTGCAGAAAATCTTTTATCAGGTGCCAGACATGGGCGATACTCCGTCACCCGCATGCGACTGTAAGTTGCCAGTCTACGGTGGCAATGTCAGAAGTTCCAGAAGGGTCCAGGCCTCGCTGGCTGTATCCTGCACATTCTCCTGGCACCTGAAGATAAAAGCCGGTCTGATCCCACCTGACCGCACGTAATCCACTTGGTTTTTGAAGTTTCCTCTTTGTGGGATGAAGTTTGTCAAACATGGAATGTGAATGAGTGACGGGGTGATATGCAAATACTGTACGACAAAGGCGGCTTGTTCCAGCAACATGTAGAGAAGCTGTGCAAACAGCTGGGGAGGCCGCGGATATCAAAAGAAGGAGCGCGGGACCTGCCTGCATTATTTAGGCCAAGATATGCGTTACCCGGAGGGGAGGCTGGATACTACACGGTGTCTCCGAATACGCTGCACGAGCGTGCGATCAGGTTACACAATAGTCCTGTCATTCACTGCGAGCGGCGGCTATGAGTTATGATCGACATGAAAGCAGCAAAAGATCTGAAGGTTTCTTTTAGGGAAAATTCAAAAACAACAGTGATCTCACTTTAATGGAATACATTCAATTTTATTTTTGTTCGTACGACAACCAATCAGATTGCAGCGATTGTTATAACTACTGTGCGTCATTAAAGACGGTTTCTTCAAAGCAGTCAATAGTGACGAGCTCCGCAATATTCTGATATCCTTTGTTTTTCAGATCTCTGTTTACTGTCAGTGAATGAAAGCACTTACTTATAATAGCTCTGTCAGGTTTCCAATGTAAGCAAACCATGGAAACTAGACGGAAAAGGATTGAAGGGTGAACAGAGCGTAATACTTCTTACAGCTCAGGGTTTGCTACAATTGTATCCAGTCTCGTCTGGACTCCAGACTAATACATTTTACTGATACATTGTAGCGGTATATCTCAGGAGTCCCAATGTATACCTCCGACAGAAGGTAGCGAAATATCCCACTGTAAAGGTAAAAAGTGGAATACGTCGCCCAAACTACCCAGGCATAGCACTACTTTTAGCACGGTGCCCGGGGAAGCCCCTGTCATCATTGCCCATATACAGACAGTGATATCAGAGACTCTCAACTACGGAGTTCCCGGCCAGCTCATCACACGCGCTCTGCCTGCGAAATCCTGTCTACAGAAAGCCCTTAAAGTCACTGTCCATATATGGGGCATTAAACTATGGAATCCCCAGCCAGGGCATTGGAAACTTACTGGGGGAGCCCCTGACATCACTGTGCATATATGCACAGTGACGTCAGAGGCTTCCCCAGGCAGGAGTCCCCGGCCAGAGCACTTCCGATGCCCAGGCCAGTAAATACGTTGTTTAAAGCCCCTGACATCACTGTCCATAAAAAAAGAGTAACGTCAGGTACTTCCCCAGGACTGGAAGCCCCGTGACATGCGCTACCTAATGCTCTTACTGGGGACTTCAAACCTGGGGAATATGTATCCCTACGTATTAAATATATCCCTACGTATATGTTTAATATATGGCTCTAACGGATTCCGTACAGTATACTATTTTTTGTGGGATCCCTCAGGATGGAATAGCGTAGTCTGCTACGTTATTCCATCCTCCAAATATAGGCATACCGACGTATACCAGCCTGATGAAGGCCAAAAGGACACACTTTTGGCCTTTGTTGGGCTAATGAAGCCCTATGAACACGTTTAGTGTGTACATCGAGAGCTTTTCCGTTGTACACGCTAAGCTAAAAGTAGGGTAAAAACGCAATGTGAAGAGAGCCTAAAGATCCATATGGAGATTATATAATGGGAAAACAATGTAATGAGTCTGAGTAACCTCCCGATTTCCTAACTATAACTCCGGACCGGGTATTATTAGAATCCACACTGAGAATTACATAGGATATTGCCCAACAGACCACATTAATGGATAGAACTGGTATGGCAGGTCTTTGAAACGTCGGTAAAAAGGCCAATTAAGGTCTCAGAAGACAGAACACTGATCCATTAGCACGCCCCATCCTTATAAACAAGGCCTGATGATAAGATGCGATTCATGTGATATCATCTGTTTGTAGGGAGATCACATAAACATTTATAGAAGATTTGGCTCATGCAGCCAATAAACGTATTTCTGTTAGTATGAGGTATTTTATAATGAAGAGAAGTTACTAACAGTGATCCAAGCTCTGCTCCGGAATATAGGGGCCGGCGGGGGCCACGGAGCAGTAGGAGATAACATGACGTCCTGGTTGTCTTAAGAACACCTTAATTGGGAGAGTTAATGGAGACTAATCACTTTTCCTGCAATCACTTACCCTACTTAGGAGACATGTGCTTTATCTGGGCAGCTCTCCGAGTGGCTGATAGGTCATTCCCCTAGTGTGTGTTTGTAGTGGGTGGGAGGTCAGCAAACATGACCCCTACAACGCGGACAGCAGCGCCGGCACACAAATCTGATGAATTTGGCTCTATAGAAGTTATAACTTCAGGATTAAGAAATTACACAAATCTATTCATTTCCAGACTAAAATGACTGAAATATATTATTGTATTTATGTATTATAATATATATGTACAGCTGGTATAAGTTACACATCTTCTTGTATATAGTGATATGGAGCATGCTGGTATAACCTGGGTATCTTCTGTATATAATTATATATGTACAGCTGGTATAAGTTATACATCTTCTTGTATATAGTGAAATGGAGCATGCTGGTATAACCTGGGTATCTTCTGTATATAATTATATATGTACAGCTGGTATAAGTTATACATCTTCTTGTATATAGTGATATGCAGCATGCTGGTATAACCTGGGCATCTTCTGTATATAATTATATATGTACAGCTGGTATAAGTTATACATCTTCTTGTATATAGTGATATGGAGCATGCTGGTATAACCTGGGTATCTTCTGTATATAATTATATATGTACAGCTGGTATAATTATACATCTTCTTGTATATAGTGATATGGAGCATGCTGGTATAACCTGGGTATCTTCTGTATATAATTATATATGTACAGCTGGTATAAGTTATACATCTTCCTGTATATAGTGATATGGAGCATGCTGGTATAACCTGGGTATCTCCTGTATATAATTATATATGTACAGCTGGTATAAGTTACACATCTTCTTGTATATAGTGATATGGAGCATGCTGGTATAACCTGGGTATCCTCTGTATATAATTATATATGTACAGCTGGTATAAGTTATACATCTTCCTGTATATAGTGATATGGAACATGCTGGTATAACCTCGGTATCTTCTGTATATAATTATATATGTACAGCTGGTATAAGTTATACACCTTCTTTTATATAGTGATATGGAGCATGTTGGTATAACCTCGGTATCTCTGTATATAATTATATATGTACAGCTGGTATAAGTTATACATCTTCTTGTATATAGTGATATGGAGCATGCTGGTATAACCTGGGTATCTTCTGTATATAATTATATATGTACAGCTGGTATAAGTTATACATCTTCTTGTATATAGTGATATGGAGCATGCTGGTATAACCTGGGTATCTTCTGTATGTAATTATATATGCACAGCTGGTATAAGTTATACATCTTCTTGTATATAGTGATATGGAGCATGCTGGTATAACCTGCGTATCTTCTGTATATAATTATATATGTACAGATGGTATAAGTTATATATCTTCTTGTATATAGTGATATGGAGCATGCTGGTATAACCTGGGTATCTGCTGTGTATAATTATATATGTACAGCTGGTATAAGTTATACATCTTCTTGTATATAGTGATATGGAGCATGCTGGTATAACCTGGGCATCTTCTCTATATAATTATATATGTACAGCTGGTATAAGTTATACATCTTCTTGTATATAGTGATATGGAGCATGCTGGTATAACCTGGGCATCTTCTCTATATAATTATATATGTACAGCTGGTATAAGTTATACATCTTCTTGTATATAGTGATATGGAGCATGCTGGTATAACCTGGGCATCTTCTGTATATAATTATATATGTACAGCTGGTATAAGTTATACATCTTCCTGTATATAGTGATATGGAGCGTGCTGGTATAACCTGGGTATCTTCTGTATATAATTATATATGTACAGGTGGTATAAGTTATACATCTTCTTGTATATAGTGATATGGAGCATGCTGGTATAACCTGGGTATCTTCTGTATATAGTGATCTATGTACAGCTGGTATAAGTTATACATCTTCTTGTATATAGTGATATGGAGCATGCTGGTATAACCTGCGTATCTTCTGTATATAATTATATATGTACAGCTGGTATAAGTTATACATCTTCTTGTATATAGTGATATGGAACATGCTGGTATAACCTGGGTATCTCCTGTATATAATTATATATGTACAGCTGGTATAAGTTATACATCTTCTTGTATATAGTGATATGGAGCATGCTGGTATAACCTGGGTATCTTCTTTATATAATTATATATGTACAGCTGGTATAAGTTATACATCTTCCTGTATATAGTAATATGGAGCATGCTGGTATAACCTGGGTATCTTCTGTATATAATTATATATGTACAGCTGGTATAAGTTATACATCTTCTTGTATATAGTGATATGGAGCATGCTGATATAACCTGGGTAGCTTCTGTGTATAATTATATATGTACAGCTGGTATAAGTTATACATCTTCTTGTATATAGTGATATGGAGCATGCTGGTATTACCTGGGTATCTCCTGTATATAATTATATATGTACAGCTGGTATAAGTTATACATCTTCTTGTATATAGTGATATGGAGCATGCTGGTATAACCTGGGTATCTTCTATATATAATTATATATGTACAGCTGATATAAGTTATACATCTTCTTGTATATAGTGATATGGAGCATGCTGGTATAACCTGGGTATCTTCTGTATATAATTATATATGTACAGCTGGTATAAGTTATACATCTTCTTGTATATAGTGATATGGAGCATGCTGGTATAACCTGGGTATCTTCTATATATAATTATATATGTACAGCTGATATAAGTTATACATCTTCTTGTATATAGTGATATGGAGAATGCTGGTATAACCTGGGTATCTTCTGTATATAATTATATATGTACAGCTAGTATAAATTATACATCTTCTTGTATATAGTGATATGGAACATGCTGGTATAACCTGGGTATCTCCTGTATATAATTATATATGTACAGCTGGTATAAGTTATACATCTTCTTGTATATAGTGATATGGAGCATGCTGGTATTACCTGGGTATATTCTGTATATAATATATGTACAGTTGGTATAAGTTATACATCTTCTTGTATATAGTGATATGGAACATGCTGGTATAACCTGGGTATCTCCTGTATATAATTATATATGTACAGCTGGTATAAGTTATACATCTTCTTGTATATAGTGATATGGAGCATGCTGGTATAACCTGGGTATCTTCTGTATATAATTATATATGTACAGCTGGTATAAGTTATACATCTTCCTGTATATAGTGATATGGAGCGTGCTGGTATAACCTGGGTATCTTCTGTATATAATTATATATGTACAGGTGGTATAAGTTATACATCTTCTTGTATATAGTGATATGGAACATGCTGGTATTACCTGGGTATATTCTGTATATAATATATGTACAGTTGGTATAAGTTATACATCTTCTTGTATATAGTGATATGGAACATGCTGGTATAACCTGGGTATCTCCTGTATATAATTATATATGTACAGCTGGTATAAGTTATACATCTTCTTGTATATAGTGATATGGAGCATGCTGGTATAACCTGGGTATCTTCTGTATATAGTGATCTATGTACAGCTGGTATAAGTTATACATCTTCTTGTATATAGTGATATGGAGCATGCAGGTATAACCTGGGTATCTTCTGTATATAATTATATATGTACAGCTGGTATAAGTTATACATCTTCTTGTATATAGTGATATTGAGCATGCTGGTATAACCTGGGTATCTTCTTTATATAATTATATATGTACAGCTGGTATAAGTTATACATCTTCTTGTATATAGTGATATGGAGCATGCTGGTATTACCTGGGTATATTCTGTATATAATATATGTACAGTTGGTATAAGTTATACATCTTCTTGTATATAGTGATATGGAACATGCTGGTATAACCTGGGTATCTCCTGTATATAATTATATATGTACAGCTGGTATAAGTTATACATCTTCTTGTATATAGTGATATGGAGCATGCTGGTATAACCTGGGTATCTTTTGTATATAATTATATATGTACAGCTGGTATAAGTTATACATCTTCTTGTATATAGTGATATGGAGCATGCTGGTATAACCTGGGTATCTTCTGTATATAATTATATATGTACAGCTGGTATAAGTTATACATCTTCTTGTAGATAATGATATGGAGCATGCTGGTATAACCTGGATATCTACTGTATATAATTATATATGTACAGCTGGTATAAGTTATACATCTTCTTGTATATAGTGATATGGAGCATACTGGTATAACCTGGGTATCTTCTGTATATAAGTATATATGTACAGCTGGTATAACTTATACATCTTCTTGTATATAGTGATATGGAGCATGCTGGTATAACCTGGGTATCTTCTGTATATAATTATATATGTACAGGTGGTATAAGTTATACATCTTCTTGTATATAGTGATATGGAGCATGCTGGTATATCCTGGGTATCTTCTGTATATAATTATATATGTACTGCTGGTATAAGTCATACATCTTCCTGTATATAGTGATATGGAGCATGCTGGTATAACCTGGGTATCTTCTGTATATAATTATATATGTACAGCTGGTATAAGTTATACATCTTCTTGTATATATGATATGGAGCATGCTGGTATAACCTGGGTATCTTCTTTATATAATTATATATGTACAGCTGGTATAAGTTATACATCTTCTTGTATATAGTGATATGGAGAATGCTGGTATAACCTGGGTATCTTCTGTATATAATTATATATGTACAGCTGGTATAAGTGATAAATCTTCTTGTATATAGTGATATGGAGCATGCTGGTATAACCTGGGTATCTTTTGTATATAATTATATATGTACAGTTGGTATAAGTTATACATCTTCCTGTATATAGTGATATGGAGCATGCTGGTATAACCTGGGTATCTTCTGTATATAATTATATATGTACAGTTGGTATAAGTTATACATCTTCTTGTATATAGTGATATGAAGCATGCTGCTATAACCGGTGTATCTTCTGTATATAATTATATATGTACAGCTGGTATAAGTTATACATCTTCTTGTATATAGTGATATGGAGCATGCTGGTATAACCTGGGTATCTTCTGCATATAATTATATATGTACAGCTGGTAGAAGTTATACATTTTGTATATAGTGACATGGAGCATGCTGGTATAACCTGGGTATCTTCTGTATATAATTATATAGGTACAGCTGGTATAAGTTATACATCTTCTTGTATATAGTGATATGGAGCATGCTGGTATAACCTGGGTATCTTCTGTATATAATTATATATGTACAGCTGGTATAAGTTACACATCTTCCTGTATATAGTGATATGGAGCATGCTGGTATAACCTGGGTATCTTCTGTATATAATTATATAGGTACAGCTGGTATAAGTTATACATCTTCTTGTATATAGTGATATGGAGCATGCTGGTATAACCTGGGTATCTTCTGTATATAATTATATATGTACTGCTGGTATAAGTCATACATCTTCCTGTATATAGTGATATGGAGCATGCTGGTATAACCTGGGTATCTTCTGTATATAATTATATATGTACAGCAGGTATAAGTTATACATCTTCTTGTATATAGTGATATGGAGCATGCTGGTATATCCTGGGTATCTTCTGTATATAATTATATATGTACAGCTGGTATAAGTTATACATCTTCCTGTATAAAGTGATATGGAGCATGCTGGTATAACCTGGGTATCTTCTGTATATAATTATATATGTACAGCTGGTATAAGTTATACATCTTCTTGTATATAGTGATATGGAGCATGCTGGTATAACCTGGGTATCTTCTGTATATAATTATATATGTACAGCTGGTATAAGTTATACATCTTCTTGTATATAGTGATATGGAGCATCCTGGTATAACCTGGGTATCTTCTGTATATAATTATATATGTACAGCTGGTATAAGTTATACATCTTCTTGTATATAGTGATATGGAGCATCCTGGTATAACCTGGGTATCTTCTGTATATAATTATATATGTACAGCTGGTATAAGTTATATATCTTCTTGTATATAGTGATATGGAGCATGCTGGTATAACCTGGGTATCTTCTATATATAATTATATATTTACAGCTGGTATAAGTTATACATCTTCTTGTATATAGTGATATGGAGCATGCCGGTATAACCTGGGTATCTTCTGTATATAATTATATATGTACAGCTGGTATAAGTTATACATCTTCTTGTATATAGTGATATGGAGCATGCTGATATAACCTGGGTATCTTCTGTATATAATTATATATGTACAGCTGGTATAAGTTATACATCTTCCTGTATATAGAGATGTGGAGCATGCTGGTATAACCTGGGTATCTTCTGTATATAATTCTATATGTACATGGGCGTTTTCAGGTATATTTTTACAGCTGGTATTTATGTATCCTGCAATGATCACTATATAAACTGTATTGTATTACACACACACATAATATATATTTATACTTCTTTTCTGACACACAGTTCAAGACACAAATCTTTAAAACCTGGAAGTGTCTCTGAAGATTAAGCAGAACTGACAGCTTTGAGCTACTGACATTTTGATCCTTACATTTTCCCCCGATTTTACAAAGCTCTTCTAGGTTGAGTAAAATTCCATGTAACCACTAATCGATGACATTACATAGTGGAGAACAATGCGTGACTTTCTCTCCTTTGTTTCGGATTAACATAAAAGAGATGGAAAACACCTGGTCTTTTGTTTCCGGGAGTCCCGGATCTTTGAGATTGATGATTCAAGTCCCCCTGCCCTCCTCACGTGACAAAAGCAGAAGAGACCTCTCGAGACTCTATTTCCTTTTTCCCACTTAAAAGTGACATTTTCATTGAAACCGCAACATAACGTTAAAGCCGAGGAATTCCCATGTGATCGTCCCAGTCCGGGCTTGTGAACCATTGGGTATCATTTGTAAACACTCTGCCGCTTGACAATACATCAGTGAATGGCTTGTTTGTTTTGGCTACCGATATCTGCCGGTAATCAGCTTGATGTGAGGACTTCATATATCCGGCGTGCTGACTGAGAAGCTGATAACTTGTGCTTCTCACCTGAGATACATGAGACTTCAATGACACCATTTTTGTGTGGTCGGTGGTTTTGAGAAATTTTGGAAATGTTACTTTCTTAGGCCCCATGCACACCACCGTATTTTTCCCCTCCCGTAAATACTGGCCGTAAATACGGGTCCTTTGTCACGCGTTTTTAACCCGTATTTACAGACCCGTGCCCGTACATACGTGTCCGTTGTCATCCGTATTCCCTTCGTATTTACGGACCCGTAAAAAAAGTGGGCTGGAAATGATGTCACATGATCGCTCAGACGCCATTTTCTCTGCTTCTCTTTCTTCAAAAATTGAAATCCCCTGACGTTGCCTAGCAACGCTCCTGTAATTACGGGAGCCCCATTGACTTCTATGGGTTGCCCGTGCTGTAATTACGGCCTGAAATAGGACATGTTCTATATTTTTCAACGGCCCGGGCACCTTCCCGTAAGCAAACGGGGAGGTACCCGTGGCCAATAGAAGTGTATGGGCCCGTAATTACGGGCGTTTTTATGGTCGCGTGCATGGGGCCTTAAAGTGGTGGTCACAGATCATTTTAGGCCACATTTATCTGATGAGGGGTCTCTTCCTAGTATCATCCGGATCCATTAGCCAGAATTTTGGGATTTGGAGCTCCATACCAGAAAAATTGAGCAGCGAGCGCTATATTCGATGTATATTGAGAAATAAATCAGTACAGAATGTTGGACCTATTTAGATGACAAGAAAATGGTGCTTAAAAGGAGGAGATTCACTTTAAACATTGTTCTCTGGCATCCATTGGCACCCTGGCATGTTGTATTCTGCAGGGAAATTGTACATGAACTATACAACACACCTGTAAAATAGAGGGGCACCAAGTCCCGGGACCCTCTGCAATCTTCTTACCGGCAGGGTGATATAAGATGATGTTGCAACGAGCAGAGATGAAGTTTTGCATGGCCGTACAGCCTGTAAGTGTCCCATTAGTGATGTATGATTGGCATGTTGGTGCCCGTAGGTTCCTCTATGGGTTGTCACTGCTGCCATGTTGTGGAAATGATAAAAAAAAAAAACAAGTGGTGTTTTTCTGCATGTGTCCTGATTTAGCAGCTTTGGTTAGTATACTTTTTTTCATTTATAACATTTGGTCACGGATAGCAGATCACATTTCACAGTAAAAGTTAACCTTCCTGGGTGACCAAGTGACAGAGAAATGAGCCTCAGGAGAGCCAATATGGCTGACAATGGTCGCTGTCAGGGAGCTACTTCCTGTGCCTGGAGCTGAAGCCAGAAAAAGTCTGGAGAAAGACTGCGCTATACACATGTCAGGCAAAGATGAAGTATAACGTAGCCTTGTCTTACGGAGTAGCCCCTCTAAAAAGACAGCAAGGTCAACCTTTTATATTTACAAACCTAAGGAAAAGGTATTTTAGGCTGAACAGTTTTGACTGTTTTATTGTCTGTGGGCTCTGTTCACATCAGGCTGGGGCTGTACGTCAGGGGGTATATGTTGGGAGTGTTTCCTGACGTATTGTACGGTCTAGTCACACAGTCATATACGTTGGCCGGTAATAGGGCGGTACTGGCAGGAGTTTTATTGACATAAATTGACAAATTTCTGACGGCCCGCTCCTTCATTGATAAATCCGTCACAACATTCATTCTGGGTAAAGTCACGGCACTTTTTCTACGCCAGGGTCTGTGCGGACTAAAGATGCAACTTTTTTCTGATTTGTGCCGTAATGGGTCTAAATTCTGGCCAAGCGGTAAGACATGTCCGATTTCCACTGCAATTTTACAAACTGACGTGGCTCTAAATTCTGACGGAAATGGATAATAAATCGCACACGGATTAAGCAATACTTTGGCGTAAAATATCCCCCCCCCCCAAAAAAGCGCAGATACATTTATAAATGCGGGCCGTAGTCTATTAATGGAGTCATTATTTCTTAGCACAGGCATACAACCAAACACCTGACATGTAGAAGGACATCAGCGAGCGATCACACCCGTGTCAGCCGCTGCCTCCTACAGGCAAGAAATCAGGAAATGATCGTTTCTTTTTGTGTGACTCATTACATAAGTTATTGCCTTCAATCCCATTATTAACAAACTCACATTACAGCTGTCCCTACACCACGGGAGGTCCCCGGGAAGGTTGACGTCCCAGTTTTAATAACCCGTTACCTTTATGTCTGCAGGTGCAGCTGAGCTGGTGTATCTAGGCTAGTATCATGTGTGATACTGTCTGCTGAGAATGTGTATCTAAGCTAGTATCATGTGTGATACTGTCTGCTGAGAATGCGTATCTAATCTAGTATCATGTGTGATACTGTCTGCTGAGAATGCGTATCTAAGCTAGTATCATGTGTGATACTGTCTGGTGAGAATGTGTATCTAAGCTAGTATCATGTGTGATACTGTATGCTGAGAATGTGTATCTAAGCTAGTATCATGTGTGATACTGTCTGCTGAGAATGTGTATCTAAGCTAGTATCATGTGTGATACTGTCTGCTGAGAATGCGTATCTAATCTAGTATCATGTGTGATACTGTCTGCTGAGAATGCGTATCTAAGCTAGTATCATGTGTGATACTGTCTGCTGAGAATGTGTATCTAATCTAGTATCATGTGTGATACTGTATGCTGAGAATGTGTATCTAAGCTAGTATCATGTGTGATACTGTCTGCTGAGAATGTGTATCTAAGCTAGTATCATGTGTGATACTGTCTGCTGAGAATGCGTATCTAAGCTAGTATCATGTGTGATACTGTCTGCTGAGAATGCGTATCTAAGCTAGTATCATGTGTGATACTGTCTGCTGAGAATGTGTATCTAATCTAGTATCATGTGTGATACTGTATGCTGAGAATGTGTATCTAAGCTAGTATCATGTGTGATACTGTCTGCTGAGAATGTGTATCTAAGCTAGTATCATGTGTGATACTGTCTGCTGAGAATGTGTATCTAAGCTAGTATCATGTGTGATACTGTCTGCTGAGAATGCGTATCTAATCTAGTATCATGTGTGATACTGTCTGCTGAGAATCTGTATCTAAGCTAGTATCATGTGTGATACTGTCTGCTGAGACTGTGTATCTAAGCTAGTATCATGTGTGATACTGTCTGCTGAGAATGTGTATCTAAGCTAGTATCATGTGTGATACTGTCTGCTGAGAATGTGTATCTAAGCTAGTATCATGTGTGATACTGTCTGCTGAGAATGTGTATCTAAGTTAGTATCATGTGTGATACTGTCTGCTGAGAATGTGTATCTAAGCTAGTATCATGTGTGATGCTGTCTGCTGAGAATGTGTATCTAAGCTAGTATCATGTGTGATACTGTCCCCGAGAACTAGACAGCTCCACATTCCCCATCATTGGGAGGTTTATCTAAGCCTAGTATGTGTGATACTGTCTGCTGAGCCGTGTATCTAAGCCTTTCATATGTGACACTGTCTGCGGAGCCAGGGTATCTCTGCTGATCATGTGAGATACTGTCTGCTGAGCATGTGTATCTAAGCATAGCATGTGTGATACTGTCTGCTGAGAATATGTACCTAATCCTATCATGTAAGATTCTGTCTGATTAGCCCATGTACCTAATCCCATCATGTGTGATACTGTCTGTTGAGCTGTGTATCTAAGCCTATCATGTGTGATACTGTCTGTTGAGCTGTGTATCGAAGTCTATCATGTGTGATACTGTCTGCTGAGACGTTGTGTATCTAAGCCTATGATGTGTGATACTACCTCAGATAACATTCATTATGAGCCCAGTACGTGTCTGCTGAGATGTTGTGTATCTAAGCCTATGATGTGTGATACTACCTCAGATAACATTCATTATGAGCCCAGTACCTGTCTGCTGAGACGTTGTGTATCTAAGCCTATGATGTGTGATACTACCTCAGATAACATTCATTATGAGCCCAGTATGTGTCTGCTGAGACGTTGTGTATCTAAGCCTATGATGCGTGATACTACCTCAGATAACATTCATTATGAGCCCAGTACCTGTCTGCTGAGACGTTGTGTATCTAAGCCTATGATGTGTGATACTACCTCAGATAACATTCATTATGAGCCCAGTATGTGTCTGCTGAGACGTTGTGTATCTAAGCCTATGATGCGTGATACTACCTCAGATAACATTCATTATGAGCCCAGTACGTGTCTGCTGAGACGTTGTGTATCTAAGCCTTTGATGCGTGATACTACCTCAGATAACATTCATTATGAGCCCAGTACGTGTCTGCTGAGACGTTGTGTATCTAAGCCTATGATGCATGATACTACCTCAGATAACATCATTATGAGCCCAGTACGTGTCTGCTGCGACGTGTATCTAAGCCTATGATGCGTGATACTACCTCAGATAACATTCATTATGAGCCCAGTACGTGTCTGCTGAGACGTTGTGTATCTAAGCATATGATGTGTGATACTACCTCAGATAACATTCATTATGAACCCAGTACGTGTCTGCTGAGACGTTGTGTATCTAGGCCTATGATGTGTGATACTACCTCAGATAACATTCATTATGAGGCCAGTACGTGTCTGCTGAGACGTTGTGTATCTAAGCCTATGATGCGTGATACTACCTCAGATAACATTCATTATGAGCCCAGTACGTGTCTGCTGAGACGTTGTGTATCTAAGCCTATGATGCGTGATACTACCTCAGATAACATTCATTATGAGCCCAGTACCTGTCTGCTGAGACGTTGTGTATCTAAGCCTATGATGCGTGATACTACCTCAGATAACATTCATTATGAGCCCAGTATGTGTCTGCTGAGACGTTGTGTATCTAAGCCTATGATGCGTGATACTACCTCAGATAACATTCATTATGAGCCCAGTACGTGTCTGCTGAGACGTTGTGTATCTAAGCCTTTGATGCGTGATACTACCTCAGATAACATTCATTATGAGCCCAGTACGTGTCTGCTGAGACATTGTGTATCTAAGCCTATGATGCGTGATACTACCTCAGATAACATTCATTATGAGCCCAGTACGTGTCTGCTGAGACGTTGTGTATCTAAGCCTATGATGCGTGATACTACCTCAGATAACATTCATTATGAGCCCAGTACGTGTCTGCTGAGACGTTGTGTATCTAAGCCTATGATGCGTGATACTACCTCAGATAACATTCATTATGAGCCCAGTACGTGTCTGCTGAGACGTTGTGTATCTAAGCCTATGATGTGTGATACTACCTCAGATAACATTCATTATGAGCCCAGTACGTGTCTGCTGAGACGTTGTGTATCTAAGCCTATGATGTGTGATACTACCTCAGATAACATTCATTATGAGCCCAGTACGTGTCTGCTGAGACGTTGTGTATCTAAGCCTATGATGCGTGATACTACCTCAGATAACATTCATTATGAGCCCAGTACGTGTCTGCTGAGAGGTTGTGTATCTAAGCATATGATGCGTGATACTACCTCAGATAACATTCATTATGAGCCCAGTACGTGTCTGCTGAGAGGTTGTGTATCTAAGCCTATGATGTGTGATACTACCTCAGATAACATTCATTATGAGGCCAGTATGTGTCTGCTGAGACGTTGTGTATCTAAGCCTATGATGTGTGATACTACCTCAGATAACATTCATTATGAGCCCAGTACGTGTCTGCTGAGACTTTGTGTATCTAAGCCTATGATGCGTGATACTACCTCAGATAACATTCATTATGAGCCCAGTACGTGTCTGCTGAGACGTTGTGTATCTAAGCCTATGATGCGTGATACTACCTCAGATAACATTCATTATGAGCCCAGTACGTGTCTGCTGAGACGTGTATCTAAGCCTATGATGTGTGATACTACCTCAGATAACATTCATTATGAGCCCAGTACGTGTCTGCTGAGACGTGTATCTAAGCCTATGATGTGTGATACTACCTCAGATAACTTTCATTATGAGCCCAGTACGTGTCTGCTGAGACGTTGTGTATCTAAGCCTATGATGCGTGATACTACCTCAGATAACATTCATTATGAGCCCAGTACGTGTCTGCTGAGAGGTTGTGTATCTAAGCATATGATGCGTGATACTACCTCAGATAACATTCATTATGAGGCCAGTACGTGTCTGCTGAGACGTTGTGTATCTAAGCCTATGATGTGTGATACTACCTCAGATAACATTCATTATGAGCCCAGTACGTGTCTGCTGAGACGTTGTGTATCTAAGCCTATGATGTGTGATACTACCTCAGATAACATTCATTATGAGCCCAGTACGTGTCTGCTGAGACGTTGTGTATCTAAGCCTATGATGCATGATACTACCTCAGATAACATCATTATGAGCCCAGTACGTGTCTGCTGAGACGTTGTGTATCTAAGCCTATGATGTGTGATACTACCTCAGATAACATTCATTATGAGCCCAGTACGTGTCTGCTGAGACGTTGTGTATCTAAGCCTATGATGTGTGATACTACCTCAGATAACATTCATTATGAGCCCAGTACGTGTCTGCTGAGATGTTGTGTATCTAAGCCTATGATGTGTGATACTACCTCAGATAACATTCATTATGAGGCCAGTATGTGTCTGCTGAGACGTTGTGTATCTAAGCCTATGATGTGTGATACTACCTCAGATAACATTCATTATGAGCCCAGTACGTGTCTGCTGAGAGGTTGTGTATCTAAGCATATGATGTGTGATACTACCTCAGATAACATTCATTATGAGGCCAGTATGTGTCTGCTGAGACGTTGTGTATCTAAGCCTATGATGTGTGATACTACCTCAGATAACATTCATTATGAGCCCAGTACGTGTCTGCTGAGATGTTGTGTATCTAAGCATATGATGCGTGATACTACCTCAGATAACATTCATTATGAGCCCAGTACGTGTCTGCTGAGACGTTGTGTATCTAAGCCTATGATGTGTGATACTACCTCAGATAATATTCATTATGAGCCCAGTACGTGTCTGCTGAGACGTTGTGTATCTAAGCCTATGATGCGTGATACTACCTCAGATAACATTCATTATGAGCCCAGTACGTGTCTGCTGAGAGGTTGTGTATCTAAGCATATGATGTGTGATACTACCTCAGATAACATTCATTATGAGGCCAGTACGTGTCTGCTGAGACGTTGTGTATCTAAGCATATGATGTGTGATACTACCTCAGATAACATTCATTATGAGCCCAGTACGTGTCTGCTGAGATGTTGTGTATCTAAGCCTATGATGCGTGATACTACCTCAGATAACATTCATTATGAGCCCAGTACGTGTCTGCTGAGACGTTGTGTATCTAAGCCTATGATGTGTGATACTACCTCAGATAATATTCATTATGAGCCCAGTACGTGTCTGCTGAGACGTTGTGTATCTAAGCCTATGATGCGTGATACTACCTCAGATAACATTCATTATGAGCCCAGTACGTGTCTGCTGAGAGGTTGTGTATCTAAGCATATGATGTGTGATACTACCTCAGATAACATTCATTATGAGGCCAGTATGTGTCTGCTGAGACGTTGTGTATCTAAGCCTATGATGTGTGATACTACCTCAGATAACATTCATTATGAGCCCAGTACGTGTCTGCTGAGACTTTGTGTATCTAAGCATATGATGCGTGATACTACCTCAGATAACATTCATTATGAGCCCAGTACGTGTCTGCTGAGACGTTGTGTATCTAAGCCTATGATGTGTGATACTACCTCAGATAACATTCATTATGAGCCCAGTACGTGTCTGCTGAGACGTGTATCTAAGCCTATGATGTGTGATACTACCTCAGATAACATTCATTATGAGCCCAGTACGTGTCTGCTGAGACGTGTATCTAAGCCTATGATGTGTGATACTACCTCAGATAACATTCATTATGAGCCCAGTACGTGTCTGCTGAGACGTTGTGTATCTAAGCCTATGATGTGTGATACTACCTCAGATAACATTCATTATGAGGCCAGTATGTGTCTGCTGAGACATTGTGTATCTAAGCCTATGATGTGTGATACTACCTCAGATAACATTCATTATGAGCCCAGTACGTGTCTGCTGAGACGTTGTGTATCTAAGCCTATGATGCGTGATACTACCTCAGATAACATTCATTATGAGCCCAGTACGTGTCTGCTGAGAGGTTGTGTATCTAAGCATATGATGTGTGATACTACCTCAGATAACATTCATTATGAGGCCAGTATGTGTCTGCTGAGACGTTGTGTATCTAAGCCTATGATGTGTGATACTACCTCAGATAACATTCATTATGAGCCCAGTACGTGTCTGCTGAGATGTTGTGTATCTAAGCATATGATGCGTGATACTACCTCAGATAACATTCATTATGAGCCCAGTACGTGTCTGCTGAGACGTTGTGTATCTAAGCCTATGATGTGTGATACTACCTCAGATAATATTCATTATGAGCCCAGTACGTGTCTGCTGAGACGTTGTGTATCTAAGCCTATGATGCGTGATACTACCTCAGATAACATTCATTATGAGCCCAGTACGTGTCTGCTGAGAGGTTGTGTATCTAAGCATATGATGTGTGATACTACCTCAGATAACATTCATTATGAGGCCAGTATGTGTCTGCTGAGATGTTGTGTATCTAAGCCTATGATGTGTGATACTACCTCAGATAACATTCATTATGAGCCCAGTACGTGTCTGCTGAGACGTTGTGTATCTAAGCATATGATGTGTGATACTACCTCAGATAACATTCATTATGAGCCCAGTACGTGTCTGCTGAGACGTGTATCTAAGCCTATGATGCGTGATACTACCTCAGATAACATTCATTATGAGCCCAGTACGTGTCTGCTGAGACGTTGTGTATCTAAGCCTATGATGTGTGATACTACCTCAGATAACATTCATTATGAGCCCAGTACGTGTCTGCTGAGATGTTGTGTATCTAAGCATATGATGCGTGATACTACCTCAGATAACATTCATTATGAGCCCAGTACGTGTCTGCTGAGACGTTGTGTATCTAAGCCTATGATGTGTGATACTACCTCAGATAATATTCATTATGAGCCCAGTACGTGTCTGCTGAGACGTTGTGTATCTAAGCCTATGATGCGTGATACTACCTCAGATAACATTCATTATGAGCCCAGTACGTGTCTGCTGAGAGGTTGTGTATCTAAGCATATGATGTGTGATACTACCTCAGATAACATTCATTATGAGGCCAGTACGTGTCTGCTGAGACGTTGTGTATCTAAGCATATGATGTGTGATACTACCTCAGATAACATTCATTATGAGCCCAGTACGTGTCTGCTGAGATGTTGTGTATCTAAGCATATGATGCGTGATACTACCTCAGATAACATTCATTATGAGCCCAGTACGTGTCTGCTGAGACGTTGTGTATCTAAGCCTATGATGTGTGATACTACCTCAGATAATATTCATTATGAGCCCAGTACGTGTCTGCTGAGACGTTGTGTATCTAAGCCTATGATGTGTGATACTACCTCAGATAACATTCATTATGAGCCCAGTACGTGTCTGCTGAGAGGTTGTGTATCTAAGCATATGATGTGTGATACTACCTCAGATAACATTCATTATGAGGCCAGTATGTGTCTGCTGAGACGTTGTGTATCTAAGCCTATGATGTGTGATACTACCTCAGATAACATTCATTATGAGCCCAGTACGTGTCTGCTGAGACTTTGTGTATCTAAGCATATGATGCGTGATACTACCTCAGATAACATTCATTATGAGCCCAGTACGTGTCTGCTGAGACGTTGTGTATCTAAGCCTATGATGTGTGATACTACCTCAGATAACATTCATTATGAGCCCAGTACGTGTCTGCTGAGACGTGTATCTAAGCCTATGATGTGTGATACTACCTCAGATAACATTCATTATGAGCCCAGTACGTGTCTGCTGAGACGTGTATCTAAGCCTATGATGTGTGATACTACGTCAGATAACATTCATTATGAGCCCAGTACGTGTCTGCTGAGACGTTGTGTATCTAAGCATATGATGCGTGATACTACCTCAGATAACATTCATTATGAGCCCAGTACGTGTCTGCTGAGACGTTGTGTATCTAAGCCTATGATACTACCTCAGATAACATTCATTATGAGCCCAGTACGTGTCTGCTGAGACGTTGTGTATCTAAGCCTATGATGTGTGATACTACCTCAGATAACATTCATTATGAGCCCAGAGCGTGTAACTCGTACGTGCTATGGCTGTTAAAACAACCACCGCCACACGGGCGCATGTATTTCACTGGGAGCGCTCACACGGCCGTTGTTTCAATGGAGCGTGTAAAGGGCCCGTGGAAAAAGAGGACATGTCCTATTTTCTTGCGTTTCCACGACCCCCTACATGGACTCTGGTCTATGAGGGATCGGTGATAAGACGTCCCACACGGGCGCACCCCGGACGTGATAAACTGCATTCTGAGTGTAGCCTAAAGAGTCTCTTTCCATACACATATAGGATTATATACATCCGTCTCACACTCGTCTACGGACAATTAAGAGACAATATTAGACCACAAGACACAAGAACCGCCTCCCCTGACTGATGTAAATCATCACATTTTGGCGCTGGATGTTTTCGGAAGAGATTACAATGATGAGAGTCCCGTCTCTCAGCGCCCCCCGGTGTGACACTCGAGCGCTACGCAGCTACATCCACAGACTGGACAGTGTCGCTGGGGTTGATCGGAATGAATTAAACCAAAAGATTAATGTGAAAAGTAATTTTAGGCTCCAAATCTCAGACAGGAAATCATCGGGGTCCCGGACAATCACTTTACCTAATGTTTTCTTGTTTCTCGGTTTCCATGAACACATCTGCACTTTGCAATTTTCTCAAGCAAGAAGACACAAATTCCCCCGCTGCCCCTCTCTGGGCTATACTAAGTTCTCTGCATGCGACTGAGATCGGGCCGTGAAAAACGCTCCCAGTGTCGGCTGGATTTCCCGGCCCGATCACGGTACCGGTGAAGGGGACTCCTGCCATCATAGACATTTTATGATTCTAGGAGTCCCCGCCTCCCCACGGACTGCTGGATCATACTTGACAAAATGATACAGTACGGAACAGCAGCTCCACGGGCAGGCAGGGACTAAAAAAAAAATCTATGATGGCAGGAGTCCCCTTCACCGGTACCGTGGTCAGGCCAGGAAATCCAGCCGACACTGGGACCGTTTTTCACGGGCCGATCTCGGTCGTATGCAGAGCACTTAAGCCTTAATGCAAACGACCGTCAAGTTGCGTCTCCAATTTATGAGCATTTTTGCGGACTCATTCATTTTTATGGCCCCATGCACACGACCGTGGTTTTCGCGGATGCGAGCTAAAGCCACGAAAACCGTACCGCAAAAACTTAGGTCAATTCTTTTTACGGTCCAGATTTGCAACTTCGCTAAACTGGTGAAATCATTTTTTTTTGTGGATCCGTGAATCCTGATGACACAACAAAGGTTTTATTGCGGTCAAATGGACCGCAACAGGTCCGTGGTTTTACGGACTGCAAAAATCACTACGGTTGCGTGCATGAGGCCTAACCACCGCCATTGTACTCTTGGCAGCCGCAAATGGAAGTGTTTTGGCGCGAATATGAACATGTGACATCACTGGATGTCCACGGCCTCTGGTGCTAGTCAGCCAAATACACATGGACGCAGCTTATCAAACATCTCGCCCATGAACTGACTGTAACAGATTGTCGTTTTTATAGGATCACCCCCCCCCTCCCCCTCCCGGTTCTGTTGCTGAAACGCTAAGTTTATGTTCCAAAATCGGGATTAGATGAATTACAGATCAGACAAAGCCGGCAGAATCTGACTCCGCGTCCATATTACAGCTGAGTAAATCATCATTACATATGTTCAGGAGATAGTCGTGTTCTCAGCAGTATTCAACAATATTCCTGTCACATCTAGAATCTCATTTAAATCACAGCAGCACAAAGTATTTCTGGAGAGGAGTTTATGGCCCTTGTGGTTGGCAGTGACCTGTCCACTAATGTGACCTGGCGTATATGACCGGGTCAGTGTCATGATGTGAGAAGGGAGAAAAGTGGGTTATATAAAAAAAAGGAGCAAGGTCCCCCAGCAGCACAAAGTATTTCAGGAGAGGATTGTTCTGATCTTGTGGAAGGTTAACAGGGGTTAAAAAGAAAGCGAGTTGGTGGGATTTGCCAAGATGCACAGAATATTTCAGGAGAGTAATGAAATTGTGGTTGGGAGGAGTGAGACGTGTCTTCTCGTGCCATCATTCTGGTAAGGCGAGGACTGCCGGACAGGGGCAGTGCCATGATCGGAAGCACGAAAACGTTCCTCAAAATACAATAAGTTGAGAAACATTTGTTTGCGATATCTGCCAAATCTCCCATCATGCACCACTTCCTCCTACCCTAGTGAAGAGCCTCTTAGAGACGCCCGACATGGACATCTGACCGCACAACGGGAGTCTCCTGATTGCAACGCACTTATAATTAGAGGGGCCGGTCATATAAATGCCTAACATTGTGCAGCTCTACGCATCATCTTCCAATCCTGATGGAAACATCTCAGCCCTGATGTAATAGGTTGTGTTTCATCATGGCGGAGAAGTTGTAATCCTCTTATCCTCGTCCTCACTGGGCATGAGGCCGAGCCGGCCTCAAGATGTAGCATGGAATGTGAAACGGGGAGGTAAGCCGGGATATTATGTCTCATATCTGCTGAGGCCGCTGTAGTGGCGGTGGCGGCGCTGGGAGAGGGGACGACAACTTGTACTTGATCCTAATAATAACCACTCAATAGCTTTGCCCAGGCTAATGATTTCTAAGTGTTTTCTTTTCAGCTTAGAGAAAATTCTTTCGGTTTGTCTTTGGAGTTGAGTTTGTTGCGTTGGATCCAGAGATGTTCCATATGGACAAACATTTGATTCGGCCAAAACCATAGAAAGCCTGGGAATTGACATGAGGATACTCGAGCCGAGCAGACAATGCTTCTCATATGTCCTACTAATCCCCCCCTTTCAGACTCTCAAAGAACGGACGTGTCGGGATGCCAAACCACACTGCAACTGAGACGGAGGGTTCTACCGGATTGGAAAAAACTTCTTCTTCTGCTTGATGAAACAATTGAGGGTTGAGGTTATTGTGGAAATCATCACCAGGATTGATTGACGTTCCTACAAGACAGATTGGTTGGAAAGATCGCATCCTAGAAGCCTGATGAGAAGCGCCATTAATAGAACTTGCGATCAGAAAGTTTAGCTAAAAACAGCAATACATGACATATGACTGGAAGAGTGGCCTCTACTGGTCGATACTTCTCCTCCACCCCCCACCATCAGACGGCCGGGTAGGTCATGTGCCGATTGTTCCCAGATCCTGCAACCAATCTAACAGACCACCAAAGTCGGCCACGTAAGGAAAATGGAAAATGTAAGGAAAACGACCAAGAGGGGAAAGAAGGAGCGAAACTACTGGCCAATAGAAGGAGACCAATGGCAAAACGTTGGGTGTTGGTCCATGCTCCGTTGCAATGGTTACCAGATCTTAAACCTTGAGACCCAAAGCCCCAATATGAGAGTAGAGTAGAGGGTGGTGTCACCGTACAAGTCTCTGCTATCACAACTTCATGATATATAGTCACCAGTGTGAGGCTACAGACGAGCATCGGCAACCTCGGACATGACAAACGGACATTTTTCACGTACGGGGTGCACCCGTGCGGGATGCGTTATCACGGATCCCCCCATAAACTAGAGTCTATGGAGGGATGAGGGACACGCAGTAAAATTCGACATGTCCTATTTTTTCACGGGCCCTACACACGCTCCGTTGAAACAACGGTTGTGTGAATGGCCCCATTGAATACATGAGTCCGTGTGATAGCCGGTGTTTTAACGGCTGTCACATGGACGTGACACGCTCGCCTGAATGAGCCCTAAGGGTTGGCACAACGGGAATTGGTGCACGTGGTAGCACGTCCAGTCCACACTGTAATACAAACACGGGACGCACCAGACTTGGGGAGGAATTATATAAGGTTGTCAGAAGTCGCCATCACACAACGCGGCCTCTTTGGATTATTTACATTATTACCGGGTTGATGTCGGTTTTGGAATTTGTCTATTACATTTCCTCCAGAGCATTTTAGACTCGCAACTGAAATAATTGTATCTGTGTCTGCAGATATATAAAGGCTACAGGTGATATCAGTGCTAAAGTGAACCCCCACCCCCCCACTGTGAACCATGGGTATAAGCAATGATATTAAAGTGAACCCCCCACTGTGAACCATGGGTATAAGCAATGATATTAAAGTGAACCCCCCCACTGTGAACCATGGGTATAAGCAATGATATTAAAGTGAACCCCCCCACTGTGAACCATGGGTATAAGCAATGATATTAAAGTGAACCCCCCCACTGTGAACCATGGGTATAAGCAATGATATTAAAGTGAACCCACCCACTGTAAACCATGGGTATAAGCAATGATATTAAAGTGAACCCCCCCACTGTAAACCATGGGTATAAGCAATGATATTAAAGTGAACCCCCCCACTGTGAACCATGGGTATAAGCAATGATATTAAAGTGAACCCCCCCACTATGAACCATGGGTATAAGCAATGATATTAAAGTGAACCCCCCCACTGTGAACCATGGGTATAAGCAATGATATTAAAGTGAACCCCCCACTGTGAACCATGGGTATAAGCAATGATATTAAAGTGAACCCCCCCACTGTGAACCATGGGTATAAGCAATGATATTAAAGTGAACCCACCCACTGTAAACCATGGGTATAAGCAATGATATTAAAGTGAACCCCCCCACTGTAAACCATGGGTATAAGCAATGATATTAAAGTGAACCCCCCCACTATGAACCATGGGTATAAGCAATGATATTAAAGTGAACCCCCCCACTGTGAACCATGGGTATAAGCAATGATATTAAAGTGAACCCCCCCACTGTGAACCATGGGTATAAGCAATGATATTAAAGTGAACCCCCCACTGTGAACCATGGGTATAAGCAATGATATTAAAGTGAACCCCCCCCACTGTAAACCATGGGTATAAGCAATGATATTAAAGTGAACCCCCCCACTGTGAACCATGGGTATAAGCAATGATATTAAAGTGAACCCCCCCACTATGAACCATGGGTATAAGCAATGATATTAAAGTGAACCCACCCACTGTAAACCATGGGTATAAGCAATGATATTAAAGTGAACCCCCCCACTGTAAACCATGGGTATAAGCAATGATATTAAAGTGAACCCCCCCACTGTAAACCATGGGTATAAGCAATGATATTAAAGTGAACCCCCCACTATGAACCATGGGTATAAGCAATGATATTAAAGTGAACCCCCCCACTGTAAACCATGGGTATAAGCAATGATATTAAAGTGAACCCACCCACTGTAAACTATGGGTATAAGCAATGATATTAAAGTGAACCCCCCACTATGAACCATGGGTATAAGCAATGATATTAAAGTGAACCCCCCCACTGTAAACCATGGGTATAAGCAATGATATTAAAGTGAACCCCCCCACTGTAAACCATGGGTATAAGCAATGATATTAAAGTGAACCCCCCACTGTGAACCATGGGTATAAGCAATGATATTAAAGTGAACCCCCCCACTGTAAACCATGGGTATAAGCAATGATATTAAAGTGAACCCCCCCACTGTGAACCATGGGTATAAGCAATGATATTAAAGTGAACCCCCCCACTGTGAACCATGGGTATAAGCAATGATATTAAAGTGAACCCACCCACTGTAAACCATGGGTATAAGCAATGATATTAAAGTGAACCCCCCCACTGTAAACCATGGGTATAAGCAATGATATTAAAGTGAACCCCCCCACTATGAACCATGGGTATAAGCAATGATATTAAAGTGAACCCCCCCCACTGTGAACCATGGGTATAAGCAATGATATTAAAGTGAACCCCCCACTGTGAACCATGGGTATAAGCAATGATATTAAAGTGAACCCCCCCACTGTGAACCATGGGTATAAGCAATGATATTAAAGTGAACCCCCCACTGTGAACCATGGGTATAAGCAATGATATTAAAGTGAACCCCCCCCACTGTGAACCATGGGAATAAGCAATGATATTAAAGTGAACCCCCCCCACTGTGAACCATGGGAATAAGCAATGATATTAAAGTGAACCCCCCCACTGTAAACCATGGGTATAAGCAATGATATTAAAGTGAACCCCCCCCACTGTGAACCATGGGAATAAGCAATGATATTAAAGTGAACCCCCCCACTGTAAACCATGGGTATAAGCAATGATATTAAAGTGAACCCCCCCACTGTGAACCATGGGTATAAGCAATGATATTAAAGTGAACCCACCCACTGTAAACCATGGGTATAAGCAATGATATTAAAGTGAACCCCCCCACTATGAACCATGGGTATAAGCAATGATATTAAAGTGAACCCCCCCACTGTGAACCATGGGTATAAGCAATGATATTAAAGTGAACCCCCCCACTGTGAACCATGGGTATAAGCAATGATATTAAAGTGAACCCCCCCCACTGTAAACCATGGGTATAAGCAATGATATTAAAGTGAACCCCCCCCACTGTGAACCATGGGTATAAGCAATGATATTAAAGTGAACCCCCCCACTGTGAACCATGGGTATAAGCAATGATATTAAAGTGAACCCCCCCACTGTAAACCATGGGTATAAGCAATGATATTAAAGTGAACCCCCCCACTGTAAACCATGGGAATAAGCAATGATATTAAAGTGAACCCCCCCACTGTAAACCATGGGTATAAGCAATGATATTAAAGTGAACCCCCCCACTGTGAACCATGGGTATAAGCAATGATATTAAAGTGAACCCCCCCACTGTAAACCATGGGAATAAGCAATGATATTAAAGTGAACCCCCCCACTGTAAACCATGGGTATAAGCAATGATATTAAAGTGAACCCCCCACTATGAACCATGGGTATAAGCAATGATATTAAAGTGAACCCCCCCACTGTAAACCATGGGTATAAGCAATGATATTAAAGTGAACCCCCCCACTGTAAACTATGGGTATAAGCAATGATATTAAAGTGAACCCCCCACTATGAACCATGGGTATAAGCAATGATATTAAAGTGAACCCCCCCACTGTAAACCATGGGAATAAGCAATGATATTAAAGTGAACCCCCCCACTGTAAACCATGGGTATAAGCAATGATATTAAAGTGAACCCCCCCCACTGTAAACCATGGGTATAAGCAATGATATTAAAGTGAACCCCCCCCACTGTGAACCATGGGTATAAGCAATGATATTAAAGTGAACCCCCCCACTGTAAACTATGGGTATAAGCAATGATATTAAAGTGAACCCCCCCACTGTAAACCATGGGTATAAGCAATGATATTAAAGTGAACCCCCCACTATGAACCATGGGTATAAGCAATGATATTAAATTGAACCCCCCCACTGTGAACCATGGGTATAAGCAATGATATTAAAGTGAACCCCCCCACTGTGAACCATGGGTATAAGCAATGATATTAAAGTGAACCCACCCACTGTAAACCATGGGTATAAGCAATGATATTAAAGTGAACCCCCCACTGTGAACCATGGGTATAAGCAATGATATTAAAGTGAACCCACCCACTGTAAACCATGGGTATAAGCAATGATATTAAAGTGAACCCCCCCACTGTGAACCATGGGTATAAGCAATGATATTAAAGTGAACCCCCCCACTGTAAACCATGGGTATAAGCAATGATATTAAAGTGAACCCCCCCACTGTGAACCATGGGTATAAGCAATGATATTAAAGTGAACCCACCCACTGTAAACCATGGGTATAAGCAATGATATTAAAGTGAACCCACCCACTGTGAACCATGGGTATAAGCAATGATATTAAAGTGAACCCCCCCACTGTAAACCATGGGTATAAGCAATGATATTAAAGTGAACCCCCCCACTGTGAACCATGGGTATAAGCAATGATATTAAAGTGAACCCACCCACTGTAAACCATGGGTATAAGCAATGATATTAAAGTGAACCCCCCCACTGTGAACCATGGGTATAAGCAATGATATTAAAGTGAACCCCCCACTGTGAACCATGGGTATAAGCAATGATATTAAAGTGAACCCCCCCACTATGAACCATGGGTATAAGCAATGATATTAAAGTGAACCCCCCCACTGTGAACCATGGGTATAAGCAATGATATTAAAGTGAACCCACCCACTGTGAACCATGGGTATAAGCAATGAGATTAAAGTGAACCCCCCACTGTGAACCATGGGTATAAGCAATGATATTAAAGTGAACCCCCCCCACTATGAACCATGGGTATAAGCAATGATATTAAAGTGAACCCCCCCCACTGTGAACCATGGGTATAAGCAATGATATTAAAGTGAACCCCCCCACTGTAAACCATGGGTATAAGCAATGATATTAAAGTGAACCCCCCCCCCCCCACTGTAAACCATGGGTATAAGCAATGATATTAAAGTGAACCCCCCCCACTGTAAACCATGGGTATAAGCAATGATATTAAAGTGAACCCCCCCACTGTGAACCATGGGTATAAGCAATGATATTAAAGTGAACCCCCCCACTGTAAACCATGGGTATAAGCAATGATATTAAAGTGAACCCCCCCACTGTAAACCATGGGTATAAGCAATGATATTAAAGTGAACCCCCCCACTGTGAACCATGGGTATAAGCAATGATATTAAAGTGAACCCCCCCCACTGTAAACCATGGGTATAAGCAATGATATTAAAGTGAACCCCCCCACTGTGAACCATGGGTATAAGCAATGATATTAAAGTGAACCCCCCCCCCCCACTGTAAACCATGGGTATAAGCAATGATATTAAAGTGAACCCCCCCCACTGTAAACCATGGGTATAAGCAATGATATTAAAGTGAACCCCCCCACTGTGAACCATGGGTATAAGCAATGATATTAAAGTGAACCCCCCCCACTGTAAACCATGGGTATAAGCAATGATATTAAAGTGAACCCCCCCACTGTGAACCATGGGTATAAGCAATGATATTAAAGTGAACCCCCCCACTGTGAACCATGGGTATAAGCAATGATATTAAAGTGAACCCCCCCACTGTGAACCATGGGTATAAGCAATGATATTAAAGTGAACCCCCCCACTGTAAACCATGGGTATAAGCAATGATATTAAAGTGAACCCCCCCACTGTAAACCATGGGTATAAGCAATGATATTAAAGTGACACCTCATCTTTATAGACGCTGGATAAACTCTGCAAATCGCCGGCATCTTGCTTCACCGAGAGCTGCTCACTCTGCGCTGCCTCTTTATCTTCAAGAATTGTGGCTAAACAACCAATTGCCGCCAATTAACGGGACTGAATCAGTCTAGAAATGGACATTTTTCTTTTGTAAGTGACAGAATCCCTTTAAATAAACGTATAGGTTAATCTTGAATGATAATGGATTGCCTGATGAAAATCCTATAGAAATCAATCGATCAATCGATCAGTGTGCAGCATTTTGGCACTAGAGCAAACACCAACAAAGTCAACTTCCTCTGCTGATCCTGTTGGCTACTGCATTCCAGCCAGCGGCCGGCAGATTTCTCTGCTGTTTCTTGACTTTTGTGGCTCTTTAAGACTCCGGACGGTGAGAATATTGTAGGTAATCGCTCTTCTGCTTATTTCCTAGATTGTAATTATTTCAGGAGTGGCGGATAATTACCGTCAGTTCATCGGAGCTTGATGATATATTAATACCTGGGTACTTGATGTGAGAGTGGCCGCACCTTAGAGCTAAATGGTCTTATTAATGACTCGTTCTATACAATGTGAAAACGAGCCAGATTAATAATTACTCTAAATCCACTAATCTATGCGCTCAATAATGCCGAGTTTTAGTTAAAGTCGTTGTGATCGCCCTGCCGGCTGTGATCTGACCAGAGCGATCGCTTCAGATCTCTACTGGGATTCCTGTTCTCCGTACACATATACAACAGAAAAGTGACAAGAAGAATAATACACAACCCCGAGGCTATGTGCACACCCAGGAGTCCCTTATCTTATCAGCACAAACTGTAATGCACCTGCTTGTCTCTTCTGGTGTCGGCACGATGTAAGACATGGCCCTATTACGGATCAGTGATGTCGGATATATAATACGGCGCCCTCAGGCTGCTATGTTGTCTCACAGTATCTCCGTGTGGCTCTAATACAATACACAGAGGAATACGTCAGGAAAGAATTGTGTGATGCCCCATCTGATGTCCTCTGGAAGTGTCCACGTAATTTGGACCCATAAGATGTATGCTCTTTTGCCACGGATCCTTCTACTGCTCCGATGCATCTAAAATAATGAATGAAGCAGCTTTATAAATAGTCTGGATTGAAAATTGACGGTTTTGTGTATACAGCTCCTATGCAGACTTATGCGTCTCCGTGGTTATAGACAACAAACAAACCCTGTGTTTAATCAGATTATTCCATCTATACACTTTAGGCCACCTGTACCCAAATCCAACCTATTCTACCCAGACTTGCCCTAAGGGTCAACAGGATCGGGGGGGGGGGGGGGGGGGGAAATCAAAAGTCTTTGGCCAACTTTACTGATGAACAACAGTTTATAGGTGTATGCCAGTGTCCAGGACAGGTTATCACACAATAGGCCAGCCCCAGCTCAGCAGACAAGATCACACAATAGGCTTAGATACACCAGCTATGCAGAAAGTATCACACATGATAGGATTAGATACACAGCTCAGCAAAAAGCATTTCACATAAGGGTATGTTCACACGGCCTATTTACGGACGTAATTCGGGCGTTTTTGCCCCGAATTACGCCCGAAAATAGCGCCTCAATAGCGCTGACAAACATCTGCCCATTGAAAGCAATGGGCAGACGTTTGTCTGTTCACACGAGGCGTATATTTACGCGCCGCTGTCAAATGACGGCGCGTAAATAGACGCCCGCGTCAAAGAAGTGACCTGTCACTTCTTTGGGCGTAATTGGAGCCGTTATTCATTGACTCCAATGAATAGCAGCGCTAATTACGTCCGTATTGGACGCAGCGTTCAAGCGCCTGCACATGCCGGTACGGCTGAAATTACGGGGATGTTTTCAGGCGGAAACATCCCCGTAATTTCAGCCGTTACGGACGCTGCCGTGTGAACATACCCTAATAGGCGTAGTAAACCAGATATACAGACTGCATTGCACACTAGGCTTAGATGCACAGCTCAGCAGACAGTATCACACATGATAGGATTAGATCCACAGCTCAGCAGACAGTATCACACATGATAGGCTTAGATACAGCAGCTCAGCAGACAGTATCACACATGATAGGATTAGATACAGCTCAGCAGACAGTATCACACATGATAGGATTAGATACACAGCTCAGCAGACAGTATCACACATGATAGGATTAGATCCACAGCTCAGCAGACAGTATCACACATGATAGGCTTAGATACAGCAGCTCAGCAGACTGCATTGCATACTAGGCTTAGATGCACAGTTCAGCAGACAGTATCACACATGATAGGATTAGATACAGCTCAGCAGACAGTATCACACATGATAGGATTAGATACACAGCTCAGCAGACAGTATCACACATGATAGGATTAGATACACCGCTCAGCAGACAGTATCACACATGATAGGATTAGATACACAGCTCAGCAGACAGTATCACACATGATAGGATTAGATACACAGCTCAGCAGACAGTATCACTCATGATAGGATTAGATACAGCAGCTCAGCAGACAGTATCACACATGATAGGATTAGATACACAGCTCAGCAGTCAGTATCACACATGATAGGATTAGATACACACCTCAGCAGACAGTATCACACATGATAGGATTAGATACAGCAGCTCAGCAGACAGTATCACACATGATAGGATTAGATACACAGCTCAGCAGTCAGTATCACACATGATAGGATTAGATCCACAGCTCAGCAGACAGTATCACACATGATAGGATTAGATACACCACTCAGCAGTCAGTATCACACATGATAGGATTAGATCCACAGCTCAGCAGACAGTATCACACATGATAGTATTAGATACACAGCTCAGCAGACAGTATCACACATGATAGGCTTAGATACAGCAGCTCAGCAGACAGTATCACACATGATAGGATTAGATACACAGCTCAGCAGACAGTATCACACATGATAGGATTAGATACACAGCTGAGCAGACAGTATCACACATGATAGGATTAGATACACAGCTCAGCAGACAGTATCACACATGATAGGATTAGATCCACAGCTCAGCAGACAGTATCACACATGATAGGATTAGATACACAGCTCAGCAGACAGTATCACACGTGATAGGATTAGATACACAGCTCATCAGACAGTATCACACATGATAGGATTAGATACACAGCTCAGCAGACAGTATCACACATGATAGGATTAGATACAGTGGCTCAGCAGACAGTATCACACATGATAGGATTAGATACACAGCTCAGCAGACAGTATCACACATGATAGGATTAGATACAGCAGCTCAGCAGACAGTATCACACATGATAGGATTAGATCCACAGCTCAGCAGACAGTATCACACATGATAGGATTAGATACACCACTCAGCAGTCAGTATCACACATGATAGGATTAGATCCACAGCTCAGCAGACAGTATCACACATGATAGGCTTAGATACAGCAGCTCAGCAGACTGCATTGCATACTAGGCTTAGATGCACAGTTCAGCAGACAGTATCACACATGATAGGATTAGATACAGCTCAGCAGACAGTATCACACATGATAGGATTAGATACAGCTCAGCAGACAGTATCACACATGATAGGATTAGATGCACAGTTCAGCAGACAGTATCACATATGATAGGATTAGATACAGCTCTGCAGACAGTATCACACATGATAGGATTAGATACACAGCTCAGCAGACAGTATAACACATGATAGGATTAGATACAGCAGCTCAGCAGACAGTATAACACATGATAGGATTAGATACAGCAGCTCAGTAGACAGTATCACACATGATAGGATTAGATACACCGCTCAGCAGACAGTATCACACATGATAGGATTAGATACAGTGTCTCAGCAGACAGTATCACACATGATAGCATTAGATACGCCGCTCAGCAGACAGTATCACACATGATAGGATTAGATACACAGCTCAGCAGCCAGTATCACACATGATAGGATTAGATACACCACTCTGCAGACAGTATCACACATGATAGGATTAGATCCACAGCTCAGCAGACAGTATCACACATGATAGGATTAGATACACCACTCAGCAGTCAGTATCACACATGATAGGATTAGATCCACAGCTCAGCAGACAGTATCACACATGATAGGCTTAGATACAGCAGCTCAGCAGACAGTATCACACATGATAGGATTAGATACACAGCTCAGCAGACAGTATCACACATGATAGGATTAGATACACAGCTGAGCAGACAGTATCACACATGATAGGATTAGATACACAGCTCAGCAGACAGTATCACACATGATAGGATTAGATCCACAGCTCAGCAGACAGTATCACACATGATAGGATTAGATACACAGCTCAGCAGACAGTATCACACGTGATAGGATTAGATACACAGCTCATCAGACAGTATCACACATGATAGGATTAGATACACAGCTCAGCAGACAGTATCACACATGATAGGATTAGATACAGTGGCTCAGCAGACAGTATCACACATGATAGGATTAGATACACAGCTCAGCAGACAGTATCACACATGATAGGATTAGATACAGCAGCTCAGCAGACAGTATCACACATGATAGGATTAGATCCACAGCTCAGCAGACAGTATCACACATGATAGGATTAGATACACCACTCAGCAGTCAGTATCACACATGATAGGATTAGATCCACAGCTCAGCAGACAGTATCACACATGATAGGCTTAGATACAGCAGCTCAGCAGACTGCATTGCATACTAGGCTTAGATGCACAGTTCAGCAGACAGTATCACACATGATAGGATTAGATACAGCTCAGCAGACAGTATCACACATGATAGGATTAGATACAGCTCAGCAGACAGTATCACACATGATAGGATTAGATGCACAGTTCAGCAGACAGTATCACATATGATAGGATTAGATACAGCTCTGCAGACAGTATCACACATGATAGGATTAGATACACAGCTCAGCAGACAGTATAACACATGATAGGATTAGATACAGCAGCTCAGCAGACAGTATAACACATGATAGGATTAGATACAGCAGCTCAGTAGACAGTATCACACATGATAGGATTAGATACACCGCTCAGCAGACAGTATCACACATGATAGGATTAGATACAGTGTCTCAGCAGACAGTATCACACATGATAGCATTAGATACGCCGCTCAGCAGACAGTATCACACATGATAGGATTAGATACACAGCTCAGCAGCCAGTATCACACATGATAGGATTAGATACACAACTCTGCAGACAGTATCACACATGATAGGATTAGATACACAACTCTGCAGACAGTATCACACATGATAGGATTAGATACACAACTCTGCAGACAGTATCACACATGATAGGATTAGATACACAGCTCAGCAGACAGTATCACACATGATAGGATTAGATACACAACTCTGCAGACAGTATCACACATGATAGGATTAGATACACAGCTCAGCAGACAGTATCACACATGATAGGATTAGATACACAACTCTGCAGACAGTATCACACATGATAGGATTAGATACACAGCTCAGCAGACAGTATCACACATGATAGGATTAGATACACAGCTCAGCAGACAGTATCACACATGATAGGATTAGATACACAGCTCAGCAGCCAGTATCACACATGATAGGATTAGATACACAACTCTGCAGACAGTATCACACATGATAGGATTAGATACACAACTCTGCAGACAGTATCACACATGATAGGATTAGATACACAGCTCAGCAGCCAGTATCACACATGATAGGATTAGATACACAACTCTGCAGACAGTATTACACATGATAGGATTAGATACACAACTCTGCAGACAGTATCACACATGATAGGATTAGATACACAACTCTGCAGACAGTATCACACATGATAGGATTAGATACACAACTCTGCAGACAGTATCACGCATTATAGATTTAGATACATATATTTAGCAGCACTCCTCCATTAATGACATCCAGTAACATTCAATGACAGTGAGTGTAGAGTTGTGGGGTTGTCAGGTTGGCACACCATTGCCTTACATACACCCCATTTCTTGTGTGAATACATATATATCCGCAGTGTGAGCACACGATCCCTGTCGCCATGTCCGCTCCAGCGCAGTAGACGACGTCGCTGAACCACTTGCCAAACAAGCCCTAGAGGATCTTTTTCCCCCTGGTCGTGTGTAATGAGAGATGATACGGGATGAGGACGGAGCGGAGAGACAGTCGGGATCATGACAAGCAGCAGGATTGTCCTCGGAGTATCTGGCGGCTCAGTGCTCCGCTCTCCCTTACCCCAGGCGTGTGGCTCTGATTATTGAAGGAGACGCGGATCTCGCACTTTGCGTTTGAGTGGCAGAGCTGAGAATGCCCATTTTTATATTACCCCCATTTAATATAATGGAGCATGAATGGTCCCCTGCTCCCTGTATCCCCCCATTTATTATATTGGGCAGTAAACCATGTGCGGCCACCTCCCTGCTAGTAAGACTTGTTCACACGTTGAGGATACCGTCAGGATTCTGCCCATAAACCTTCACAGAATCCGCTGAAATTTCACCGCCAATGCATGTGAATGGGGTAATTTACAGGAAAATATTCTAAAATTATGTCAAATCCACTGTTGGGATTCTTATTTATAATTCTTTTTCTGAATGTTCTAAAATAAATGTAAAAAAATAATCCACAGCCTGTTCTTTATTGTCACGGATTTCGGACTGACAAACAGCGGACTAGGTCCATTTATTTACAACGAGGCAAATCCGCATGTGGATCCACTAGACAATCCACGGCAGAAATCAGCTACAGATTTTGGATGCAGATTTTAAGCCAAATCCATGGCGTGTGAACATGACCTTAACCCCTTAAGGACGCAGCCTAGTTTGGGCCTTAAGGCTCAGAGCCCATTTTTCAAATCTGACATATTTCATTTTATGTGGTAATAACGTCGGAATGCTTAAACCTATCCAAGCGATTCTGAGACTGTTTTCTCATGACACATTGGGCTTCATGTTCGTGGTAAAATTTGGTCGATATATTCAGTCTTTATTTGAGAAAAATTGCAAAATGTAGAGAAAATTTAGAAAAAATAGCATTTTTCAGAATTTAAATGCATCTGCTTGTGAAACAGACGGTTATACCACCCAAAATAGTTACTAGTTCACATTTCCCATATGTCTACTTTAGATTGGCATCGTTTTTTGAACGTTCTTTTATTTTTCTTGGACGTTACAAGGCTTAGAACATAAACAGCAATTTCTCATATTCTTAAGAAAATGTCAAAAGCCTTTTTTTTAAGGTACCTGTTCAGTTCTGAAGCGGCTTTGAGGGGCCTATGTATTAGAAACCCCCATAAAACACCCCATTTTAAAAACTAGACCCCTCAAAGTATTCAAAACAGCAGTTAGAAAGTTTTTTAACCCTTCAGGCATTTCACAGGAATTAAAGCAAAGTGGAGGTGAAATTTGCAAATTTCATTTTTCTTTCTGAATTTCAATTTTATTCTATTTTTTTTCTGTAACAAAGAAGGTTTTACCAGAGAAATACTACTAAATATGTATTGTCCAGATTCTGCAGTTTTTAGAAATGTCCCACATGTGACTCTAGTGCGCTCGTGGACTAAAACACAAGCCCCAGAAGCAAAGAAGCACCTAGTACATTTTGGTGGTGCTTTTTTATTAGAATATATTTTAGGCAGCATGCCAGGTTTGGAGAGGTGTTGAGGTGCCAAAACAGTAGGAATCCCCCAAAACTGACCCCATTTTGGAAACTGCACCCCTCAAGGAATTAATTTATGGTTATTGTTACCATTTTGACCCCGTAGTTTTTTCACAGCGCGTATTTGAATTGGGCTGTGAAATTAAAAGAATGACAATTTTTCCAATAAGATGTCATTTTTGATCAGAATTTCTTATTTTCACAGGGAACAAAATGCCCCATTTTGTTGCCCAATTTCTCCTGAGTGCATCAATACCCCATTTGTGGTGATAAACTGCTGTTTGGGCCCATGGGAGGCCTCAGAAGGAAAGGAGCGCTGTGTGTTCTTAGGAGTCCAGATTTTGCTGGATTGGTTTTCGGGTGCCGTGTCGCATTTGCAGAGCCTCAGAGGTATCAAAGCAATGGAAACCCACCAAAAGTGACCCCATTTTGGAAACAAAACCCCTCAAGGAATTTATTTATGGGTGTTGTGACCATTTAGACCCCACAGTTTTTTCACAGAACTTATTTGAATTGGGCTGTGAATTTAAAAAAAAAAACTTTTTTCCAATAAGATGTAGTTTTGGCTCAAAATGTCTTATTTTCACAACGAATAAAATACCCCATTTTGTTGCCAAATTTGTCCTGAGTGCGGCAATACCCTATTTGTGGCCATAAACTGCCGTTTGGGCCCATGGGAGGCCTCAGAAGGGAAGGAGCGCTGTGTGTTCTTTGGAGCCCAGATTTTGCTGGATTGGTTTTCGGGTGCCATGTCGCATTTGCAGAGCCCCAAAGGTATCAAAGCAATGGAAACCCACCAGAAGTGACCCCATTTTGGAAACTACACCCCTCAAGGAATTCATTTATGGGTGTTGTGACCATTTAGACTCCACAGTTTTTTCACAGAATTTATTTGAATTGGGCTGTGAATTCAAAAAAATTTAATTTTTTCCAATAAGAGGTAGTTTTGGCTCAAAATTTCTTATTTTCACAAGGAATAAAATACCCCAATTTGTTGCCCAATTTGTCCTGAGTGCGGCAATACCCCATTTGTGGTGATAAACTGCCGTTTGGGCCCATGGGAGGCCTCAGAAGGAAAGGAGCGCTATGTGTTCTTTGGAGCCCAGATTTTGCTGGATTGGTTTTCGGGTGCCATGTCGCATTTGCAGAGCCCCAAAGGTATAAAAGCAATGGAAACCCACCAGAAGTCACCCCATTTTGGAAACTACACCCCTCAAAGAATTTATTTATGGGTGTTGTGACCATTTAGACCCCACAGTTTTTTCACAGAATTTATTTGAATTGGGCTGTGAATTAAAAAAATATATATTTTTTCCAATAAGAGGTAGTTTTGGCTCAAAATTTCTTATTTTCACAAGGAATAAAATACCGCATTTTGTTGCCCAATTTCTCCTGAGTGCGGCAATACCCTATTTGTGGTGATAAACTGCAGTTTGGGCCCATGGGAGGGCTCAGAAGGAAAGGACCACCATGTGGCCTACTGGGAATTTTCTGGTGCTAAGTCGAGTGTGCAGAAGCCCCTGAGGTACCAGTACAGTTGAAACCCCCGAGAAGTGACCCCGTTTTAAAAACGACACCCCTTAAGGAATTCATCTAGAGGTGTAGTGAGCATTTTGACCCCACAGGTATTGTGTAAAAGATAATGCGCAGCAGATGGTGCAGAGTGAGATTTGCAATTTTCTATATATATGCCATGTCAGTGTCCGATATATTGTGCCCAGCATGTGCCACCGGAGACATACACCCCATAAACTGTAATGTGGGCTCTCCCGGGTACGGCAATACCCTACATGTGGCTGTTATTAGCTGCCTGGGCACACGGCAGGGCTCAGAAGGAAAGGACCACCATTTGGCCTACTGAAGCTTTTCTGGTGCTAAGTCATGTATGCAGAACCCCTGAGGTATCGGTACAGTTGAAACCCCCAAGAAGTGACCCTGTTTTAAAATCTACACCCCTTAAGGCATTCATCTAGAGGTGTAGTGAGCATTTTGACCCCACAGGTATTGTGTAAAAGATAATGTGCAGCAGTTGGTGCAGAGTGAAATTTGCAATTTTCTATACATATATGCCAATTCAGTGTCCGATATATTGTGCCCAGCATGCGCCACCGGAGATATACACCTCATAAACTGTAATGTTGGCTCTCCCGGGTACGGCAATACCCTAGATGTGGCTGTTATCAGCTGCCTGGGCACACAGCAGGGCTCAGAGGGGAAAGATGAGGAGGGGTAAGCTGTGCGAAGTGGATCAGAGCGAGTAAAACTGGGGTAAATTAAAAATAAAGGGATGGATGATAAATTTTAAAACACGCGTTCATACAGAGCTCTGGTTTTTCGGGACACGCGTCACATTGATATATTGTGTCCTTCCTTATCCCCCTCTTATAGCAGACTCTGCACCTCTTTTGACTTTTTCCCTTCTTGCCAGTTTGGGGAACTTCTCCTAAAAAGTGTTGCCCTGGTACGATGCGTGTGGCCCCGCTTCCAGAAGTACTGTAAGGCTTCAGGACTTGATCTGACAAGTCCACCCCTCCCATGTACCTATTGTAGTCCAGGATGCAGTCTGGTTTGGGGGTCCCTGTACTGGTACCTCGTACAGGTACATGGGTACTGGTGTGGCATCTCCCTGGTCTTGTACGTGACACACAATATGTTGCTGCTAGAATGTGCCCAGCTCTCACCCCTTCTGAGTGTTTGCCCAAGCAGAGTCGTAGGGAGGCCTCTCAGGTTTCTTCTAGCAGTGCCGCATGCCGCAGGACTTCTGGAAGCGAGGCAGTTGAAGAGTGGGACGCTGGTATAAAAATTATCCAGGTAGAGGTGGTAACCCTGGTCCAGCAGTGGGTGCACCAAATCCCACACAATTTTTGTATTAACTCCCAGTAAGGGGGGGCATTCTGGGGGCTGAGCACTGGTGTCCTTCCCTTTATATATCCTAAATTTGTAGGTATACCCGGATGCACTCTCGCACAGCTTATACATCTTCACGCCATACCTTGCCCTCTTACCCGGCAGGTACTCGCGGAATTGAAGCCTCCCTTTAAAATCTACCAAGGACTCATCAATAGAAATACACTTCTCGGGGGTGTATGCTTGGGAAAACCGGGCACTGGAACGGTCTAATAGGGGTCTCCGTTTATACAAACGGTCAAAACAGGGGTCATCTCGGGGTGGGCACGGCTCATTATGAGTATAATGTAAGAAGCGAAGTATTGCCTCATTTTTATTTTATTTTTTAGTTTCCAGCTCAGTTCTGAAGTTGCTTTGAGGGGCCCATATATTAGACACCCTTATCAAATACCCCATTTCAGAAACTAGACCCCTCAAAGTATTCACAACAGCATTTAAAAAGTTTATTAACCCTTTAGGTGTTTCACAGGAATTTAGAGCAAAGTAGAGGTGACATTTAATTAATTTAATTTAATTTATTAGGCACCATGTCCGATTTGAAGAGGTCTTGTGGTGCTAAAACAGTGGGAACCCCCCAAAAGTGACCCCTTTTTGGAAACTAGACCCCTTGAGGAATCCATTGCAGTTTTCTTGGGGTGCATGCGGCTTTTTGATCAGTTTTTATTCTAATTTTAGGTGGCGTGGTGACTAAAAAAACAGCAATTTTACTATTGTTTTTTATTCTATTTTTTTTACAGCGTTCACCGTGCGCTATAAATGACACATTCACTTTATTCTGCGGGGCGATACGATCACGGCGATACCAGATGTTTATAGGTTTTTATGTCTTATGGCGTTTGCACAATAAAATACATTTTGTAAAATATAATTTATTTTTTGTGTTACCTTATTCTAAGAGCCAGAACTTTTTTATTTTTCCATCAATAAAGTCGTGCGAGGACTTATTTTTTGCGTAACGAACTGTAGTTTCGATCAGTACCATTTTTCGGTACATGCAACTTTTTGATCTCTTTTTATTCCATTTTTTGGGAGGTGAAGTGACCAAACAATTGTGATTCTGGTACGGTTTATTATTATTTTCTCTTACGGCGTTCACCGCGCGGGATAAATAACGACATAGTTTTGTAGTTCAGGACGTTACGGACGCGGCGATACCAATTATGTATAGTTTATTTGTTTATTTATATATTTTTATTAATAATAAAGAACTGATAAGGGAAAAAGGGGGACTTTTACTTTTATTACTTTTAAATCTTTTATTTTCTTATTTTTACACATCTTTTTTTAACTTTTTCACACTTTTTTTACTTTGTCCCACTAGGGGACTTGAGGGCAGGAGGCTCTGATCGCTATTCTAATACACTGCACTACATGCGTAGTGCAGTGTATTAGAGCTGTCAGCTGTTCGCTGACAGCAAGCATCGTGGGTCCTGATTTTGTCGGGACCCACTAGGCTTCCGTCGATGGCATAGCCAGAGTCCATTGTTAGGATTCTGGTTGCCATAGTAGCCATCACGGCCCGCTATCGTGTAGCAGGCCGGCGATGGCAGCTTAACCCCTAAGAAGCCGCGATCGCTATTCTAAGGGGTTAATCGGCGGGGACCACCGCGATCGGTCCCTGCACACTAAGCTGTGATAGCGTGCTGTCAGAAACAGCAGTTATCACAGCTCAAGCATGCGCCGGGATTAAATGGCGCCGTGTTTACTCAGGTCAGTACTATTACTGACCTGAGCGCGAACGATGTACTTAGCGCGACGTAATAGTACTGACCTGAGCGCGAAGGGGTTAAAGACTATTGAGCACTCCTGCTCTCAGGATTGGTGGTATTCCAGACAGTCAGACCCCCACTGATCCAAAAAGTTTAAGGCCCAGTTTACCCAGTTTTTTGGCGCGGATTTTGATGCGCAAACCGCCGAAAGGAGGCATTTTTTTGCCCGGGCGACTAGTAGCTGCTTGCATGGAAAAAAAGCAGCATGTCCTTTTTTGCCGCGGTTCCGCCTCTGAACTCCCATTGAAATCAATGAGAGGCAGAAAAAGCGTATATCGCTGCGTTTTTTTGCCCATGGTCCTCAATTACCGCTGGCGAAAATCACCACGAAAAACCACTGCAAAAGCCATGGCAAAAAAGCGCAGGCAGGTCAAATTCAGAAAATATTTTTTTCTGCCTGCAAAATACTCCATGTGAACTAAACCTAAAAGTTGATGACGGGAGACGCAGCCAGGAGAGCAGGCGCTCAGGTTGTCAAGGCAACTGCACAACACCAGTAGCTCCTTCGCTTTTCGAGGCTGCAGAGTCACCCACGCTCCTCACCGGCACATTGTGGCTTCCCTGTGCTCGCTGTTGCAGTATGGTTTCTACTCTGCAACAACACGACTTTCTAAGCGGAGAGACAATTTTTTTTAAATAAGATCAAATGAATCATAATAACGTTTATAAATTGATATAAAGTTGGATTTAGGATCCCTGGATATAGGGTCTTAATATTAGACGGTCATACTCCGTATCACTACCTATCTTCTCTATCAGGGTGGCGGCTGCGGTCATGCATTATTAACAATGATTATCTAGTGCCCTGGCACAGCATGGCATCGGTCATGGGCTATACTTATATAATAGGGTGCAGTTATAAGAGGTCCGTCCAGACTCAACCTGCGGAAGGGGGGGGGGGTGGGCAGTGAAGCGGAGAGGGGCGGCAGTGAACACAGAGGGGTATTGGCCGTTTTCCAGATTTGTAGAGCAGATACGACGGGACAAACTGTAAACGGATTTTCATTTTATTGTTCATTACATTTCTAATTTCCCAGTCCATAATAATAGAGCAGTATGATCTTCTGTACGAGAGGTATGCCGAACCTCATACCTCGCATAGACAGGCCGCCACAATGACTGTATAAAGCGGCTCTTTTACAGTATCTGACCATTTATAATGTATAGGATGAAGGGAGGAGAAGCACTTTAAGTCTGAGGCCACAAAGCAATGCAGTAAAATCGTGGGATGACTGTGACCTCAATGTTCCCCTTTGGTAAACCAGGTCATGGGCGACCTTCCCACCATCGCAAACATTCAACGGTCTGATGATTGGAAGGTTTCCCGCGATGTGATGATGTCAGTGAGGACAGGAGGACAGTGTCATGATGTAAGGAGCGGGAATGGAGACATTTGTAGACCACCACCATGAGGGTCCCGTCACATGGATATAATGGGAAATTGATATATTTCCAGAAGCTTCTTTTAAATCTCGTTCTCTGGCAATGTAGAAGAAACAACGACCTGAGAACAATCCTGGTGAATATATTATGGGACACAATGGTCGGCAGCAGTCACAGCGGGACACAGAGGGCATCGATATCGCACACGTGGAGCGTCCTCATATTATCGTCAGTCCCCGGTCAGGTCATTCGCTGCTCCGTTCTTAATTCCCTTTTAATAAAATGTCTCGTAGGATTTCAGTGCTCAGTTCTCTCAGCTGCCAAACTCTGGCTGAATATATTTCTAGTCACCAGGGGCCGAAAAAAATGAATTTACCAAAGAGACAGGACCACCAGAGCTTAACAAACGACAGCGAAAATCTTCTATTTGACAATCCAAGTTCACCAAGGTCATCGTGGACAATGAGGCAATCATTGCAAGACATGATGTCTCTATTATATAATATTACAGGCTCTACTGGGCAGGACCTCCTCCGCCTGATGTATCTGTCCTTTCTGTGCCGCCGCGGGATGTACCTGCAAATATATCCCCTCATTCTCCAGTGTAACGTCTATTCATATACTACTCAGCAGTTTATGAGAGATACCATATGAGAACCATAATTGTCCACCATTACCAGTATCAACAGGGGTCCTGATCAAGCTTTCCACTGACCCTTCATGATTCGTCTCTCCTACTACACAAAGAGCTATGGGATTCCTGCATATAACCTGTATTGTGGACAGAGAAGACATGGCACTAGGTGGTGGGCCCAAAGCCCAGGAGAATCAAGACTGTCATCCAATCTGCGTATTGGATGACAGACACCAGAACGGAACACGATGGACACTATTATTAGTCAGTGGGGTCCATTGGGCGCCGGTGCTGCCCTTCGTCTGACGGAACCTTTATAATGGAAACCAGGAGGTAGATGTAAACAGAGCCTATGATCCTGATCGCGTTGGAGTCTCCGTTTGGGGCCTCCGTCACAGATCCGGACAAAAATACCGGAAACAATAGCGCAGCATGCTTTCTGATATAACCCCGGACATCCTGAAGGAACCTATTAAAGTCAACGGGTTCCGATGCTGTCGTCGTACAACGGAATGTGCGCTTCCGGTAATTAATTGTTTTACTCTTCTGATGGAGAAGCACAAGGGAGACACCAACGCAGGTGTGAACCAGGCCTAAAGTTCGGTTTCTTCTTGGCTTATCCCAAATCACAATGTCCAGGAATTAAAAACCTGATGCAAGCAGGAGAATCACTTCATTTGCAGACTTTTCCTCTCCCGATTTTACAGGGAAATCCACCAAAAATTGATCTTTAGGTCATGTTATAGAAACGTCAGCAGATCACACCCTTTGCCACCGCTCAGAGATATCCATCACTGAAAATACACAAACGGGACGTTCAATCACGGAGCTTTGCTGACAATGCCGTGTGAGAGGGTGACCGTAAAAGAAATGTATGGAGCAGCGCCAGTGGGGTTTGGGAGCTCTATAGTAGGGAGGCACGATGCATCGAAACTTCGATACTGTTTCGATACCATGCACCCCCAAATGGTTCCATACCGTTATTTCATGTATTTCGATACTAGGCTGATACTAAGATACACAGCTAAGTATAGTAACACATGAATGTATGAGAGCGGGGCTGCGGCTGTGTAATACAGCCATTACACCGCGCCTGAGTCCTGACAAGTGTGCGGGGTGAGGATGATGCGATGCGACCAGCGCTGCATTAATGAGCGGCGGCACTGAAGACCGAACATGGCGGGCGCACTGCAAAACACCCCTGTGTTCTGTCCTCAGTGCCTGGACCGCAGCTCATTAGTGCAGCGCCGGCCGCATCACCTCATGCTGACCGCGCGCACACTTAATGTCAGGAACGGGGCAATGACTGTATTACACAGCCGCAGTCCCGCTGTAACGGAGGAGATCAAAGAAACCTCTCATCTCCGCCGTTATTCCCCTGAATGCTGCGACCAAAGCTGACTGCAGCATTCGGGGGAAAATGAGATGGGGGGATGTCCCTGGATCGTGTCACAGGAATTCCTGTGACGTGATTGAGGGACATTCCATATATGGGCAGACAGCCCAGGGTCCATAGAAGGACCCCAGGGCTGTCTTACCATATTTCCTGTTGTTAGGGCAGACTGAGGTATGTTCTAACACCTACCTGTGTACTATCAATACACAGGCTAATGTACTGTAATATAGATATATACTGTACCAGTACATTAAAGTTTAAAAATAAAGTAAAAACATAAAGTAATGTTACATTTAAAAAATACACCTACACCTTTTTTAAAACAAACATTAAAATAAGTCTCAATACATAAAATACACACATTCGGTATTGGCGCGGCCGTAATAACCTGCACAACTATTTTTTTGCATCATTTATGAGGTGTACGCTGTAAAAAATAAAATAAACACGGCTTTCATTCACTTATTAATGTGGGGCACGAGGTGCGATGAATTTAACCTCCATGTGCCTCACATTAATAGTAATTAACCCCATCATGTACCTCACACATTAACTCATTATGAGAAACATGATGGGGTTAATTACTATTAATGTGAGGCACATTAAAAATTCATAATCACACGTCGCGCCTCACCTCAGAAAACGGAAGAACTTTTTTTTTTTATTACTGTTGGCAAAAGTATCGAATTGGTATCGAAATCGCAATACTAAACGAAGTATCGTATCGAAGTCCAAATTCTGGTATCGTGACGTCCCTGCTCTATAGAAAGCCTCAGGCCCTTTGATCTGGTCAGTAGTGGTTGAAGTTCATAGACTGCACTGACGTGATCTTCTTTTGCATGGATTTGCACAGGATACACCATAAAGACCGATAGGGGGGCTCCCCGGAACATAGTTCTGCCAGCTAAGTTGGCGCTGGCGTCCAGGAGAAGACAGAATTGAAAGGCGCACAATACATGAGCGCAGATTTCTATGGCAGTTAACCCAAGTGGCACACATGCTCAGCCGCCTCGCCATTCAGTCTCCCCTGGGTGCAGATGTAGCAGAACGGCGATCAGGAGACCCACGTTCTCCCAATAGGTGGGGGTCTCAGATATCAGACATTTATATGCCATTCATCTGCCATTTCCAGCATGTCGGCCTCTGCCGACTCCTCATCACCTGCCGGTGTAAACAGTAAAACCGGATTCTACACTAACGCCGTCTAGTCCCAGGGACGGGGGCAGGATTTGCAGGGGTTAAAAGTGTGCGCTGCATATGGAGGACGAGGCTCCCCGCAGGTGGGGGGGGGCAGCAGGTCACTCTCTTTATTGCTTCGTGTTCTATTAGTTTGTGTTAATGAATTTTCTCATATCCGGTGACTGCAGAAAACTCGCAAATATACAGGCGGTGCGTGAGGCCGCGAACCTTCAGAGCGAGACCTGTGCGGAGGTCAGCGTCACGTTTTATGAATCCTGCATCAATAAAACAGAAAGAGACGGCAGCGACATAAGACAAATAAATCAATCCTAACCGGGTCCCTTTCAGGTCAGTCTATTTTTCCTCTGCCGAAAGCCAAAACTTTTATAATTAATGTCAAATGCTGGAGGAACGACTTTCTTCCCCGCCTGTGTAATGAACATTGTATGACACCCGCTCACTGGTCATACATTGCATTCTCCGAGCACGTCACCAAACCAACAAAATGCATGATTACCCGGTAAATAGAATAATAACTGGTTAAAGAGGGACTCCGTTCTGAAATGCTCTGTGCTGCTGGTGAACCTGCTCCTTCCACTATGTAACGCAGTCTGTGACCTCCCCCTTTTCACATCATGACACTCCCTTCTCCCACATTGCCCTGTCCTTCCAAAAATGCAATAATGGAAAGGTCACGGCCTGTCACAAGGTCAGCAGATGCCTCTCCTAAAATACTCTGTGCTGCTGGAGAACCCTTCTCCTTCAATTATGTAACTATCAGTCTGTGACCTCCCACTTGCTTCCCTTCCTCTGTCACCCGCAATCCTGTCCACACGAACATCGTCACATGAATGGACAGGTCACTGCCTCCTCCAAGATCGGCACATTAACCTGCTGAAATACTCTGTGCTGCTGTAGGGCCCTGCTCCTTCCACTATACCAAGACCTGCAGTCACATTCCTTACATGAGATATTGTAACAAGGGTTTCCATTAAAACTGAACATTTAGTATAATGCCTAAGCTCTTCCTCTAGTGCCCTGGGTCCAACTCGGAAAAATCTATTGTGGATTTCTGGCGCAAATTTGCAGTTTCTTATTGCCACAGATCCGTGAAAGTATTAGCCACGGGGCTAATCAGCCTGAAGCAGAACAAAAACATTTCAAAGTGGCATTTTGAAATAATTAGCGGAAAAATCTGTGTCATAGCTAATACGCCGTGGTTGGCGAATTTTACACGGATTCCAAAGCGGATTTTGCTGTGGAATGCGCTTTGCAATTCGCACGATACTCCCGTAATGTGAACGTACCCCAACAGGCCCTGCACATGATAAGGTCAAGTATCTGCCTCTGGATTTAAGCAAAAAGATTTCCATTCACAGGCAGCAAGCAGGGATCTTGAATATGGTGAAGAACAAACACAAAGTATATTAGTCAGGCGCTGAGTTTTCATTGTATGATCGATGCCACTGTAACTTATCAGCGTTCCCCTGTAGAGGGCATTGGGTGGCACTGCATAGCGGCGACACAGAGAGAGCAACATGAGGAGTAAATGTCGTACATAAGAATGCCAGGGATTGGTGGGGAAGGGATGGATGGGCAGGGGGCGATTACACCAATGATTAATCATCTGACAGCGATCAGGGTGGTGGGCCGCATTCTGAACCCTCGGCCTTGCACTCCAGGAGAGCTTGTCGCCCCTGGTCATAGATGCACAGATTTTCGGGACAGCCCCTCACGAGCAGTCGTATCCGCCAATATATCTATAGCCAGCAAATTCTGAGAGCGGAAAGAAATGAGGCATCTAAAGAACCTGAACATTGTGAATCCTTGTCATTATCGAACTTCAGGGCTCCCTCCTCGTCTACAATGAGCTGCAGTAAAAAAGAAGAGATGATTCCCTGTAATCACAGTAAGTCACATGACCTCATTCCCCGGCTGATCCTCTAGAAGATGCCCAATAAATCAACGTCAATGACATATGTGGTTTGGCTTCCAGGTTGGCGCAAGAAGTCTGTTCTGCTGCCACAAAATACCTAAACTGAGCCGACAGGCACCAGTCGTGGCCGAGGCTTGTGAGACAAGAGAGATCTTCTGTAACCACCGACTTCACCAAATGGAAACTTCCAGGACGTGAGGATTTGTCTCAGCTGCGGTGAGCTATTGTCTGACTATAACGGGGTCCCGGGTCTCGTGAGTCATCTCTAAGACATGACGACATCTAGTAAAGTGTGCAACCACCCAGTAATCCCTCATTACATCTTCAATGTGGCTTATGGATCTGCTAAGAGTCTCCTGTGCCTGGAAATGCGACGGGGCGTTGCTGCTGTTGACTTTCCGGTACTCTGGTGGATTTCAGGTCAAAAGCTTGTGGAGGAAAAGACTAACAAAAATATTGGTTAGTGTTATGGGACATGCAGACCCGTCAGTAAGAAGTGTGTAGTCCTTCCTGTAGACGGTCGCTTCTATTGTAAAAGATGATTTGATTGGTTGATAGTCAATAGTTGCCACAAAATGGGTTAATGACTACAGATCGGACCTGTCTATGGTTGTAGCAGAAGATAAAACCATACATGGTGCAAACTCTCCATAGATAATTATCTGCAACGGGCCGGCCTTCCCACTCTTCCCCAGGACACTGTTTCAATTTTGGAAGAACCTATCACACTTCCCGAGCTCGAAGTTAAAGATTCTCGAACGGGTAGAGCCCCCGGCCCAGACGGACTCACATTAGCCTACTACAAAAGATTTATGCCAGACCTTCAGACTCACTTTCTCTCTTATAATTCGCTTGCCGCACATGCTACTCTACCTCCCGACACGCTCAGGGCCCACATTTCGGTTATCCCCAAAGAGGGTAAGGATCTCTCCCAAAGTTCGAATTATAGTCCCATTTCTCTGTTGAACGTCGACCTTAAATTGTTTGCAAAAATCCTGTCAACCGGTCTTACTTCTCTATTGCAGCATATCATCCATCGTGACCAGGTTGGATTTATGCCCACCAGAGAAGCTAGAGATAACACCACCAGGACTATCAGTATCCTGCATTATCTATCCTCCTCCTCTATCCCAGCTGTTCTCTCCACTGATGCCGAGAAGGCCTTCGACCGAGTGGATTGGGGGTTCCTTACCCAGACCTTAAGGACTTGGATCCAACATGCTCCGATGGATTGGTAGTTTGTACTCAAGGCCCTCTGCGGCGGTCAATATTAACGGAGTCCTCTCAGACTATTTCCCTATTCTGAATGGTACCCGTCAGGGCTGTCCCCTCTCCCCTCTTATTTTCATTCTCACACTGGAACCTCTCCTTCGATGCATTCGTCAGAATGTGAATATTACAGGAGTTCAGGTCGGGGACAATACCCATAAAATTGCCGCGTATGCCAATGACTATTTTTTCTGTCACAACCGTTAATCTCACTTCCCAATCTTCTTGCTGAACTCTCCCGATACGCGACCCTATCAAATTACAAGATCAATTTAGAGAAATCGGAAGCCCTCAATATTTCTTTGCCACAGACAGCTCTTGCTTCATTAGCAGCTTCCTTCCCGTTCAAGTGGTCCACGTCTACCTTACCATACCTGGAAGTTTACCTCACCCCACGTACGTCAGGACTCTACCAGGCCAACTTCCCTCGCCTACTGTCCTCTGTTAAAAAAGACCTGGATAGATGGTCTATGGGTACCTTTACATGGTCCGGTCGCTGCTCAATACTAAAGATGAATGTTCTCCCTAGGATTCTTTACCTACTACCGGCCCTGCCCATTTATATCCCTCGGTCCTTCTTCAGGGTACTTGCCTGCCTCTTCTCCAAATTTGTGTGGAATAATAAAACAGCCAGAATCTCAAAGTCATTGCTCTATAGATCCAAACGACAGGGGGAATTGGATTACCTGATATCTACACATACTATAGGGCTACCCACCTCACTAGGCGAGTGGATTGTCATCGTAATGCTGATACCAAACTTTGGGTTATATTGGAATCACACTTCTGCTCCTCGCCTCTCCACATATTGCCCTGGCTTCCCAATTCTTCTTTGCCCTCTCAATCTCACCCTACCGTTTCCACTACCTTGACAATAATCAGAAACTCCACTGAGTCCCAACTTCTACCCCATCCTTCCCCGTTACTCCTGATAGTGGGCCAACCTTCCTTCACACCGAGTCTGTCGGTCCCTGTTTTTCAGAGATGGGCGTCTTTTGGACGATATCGGGCCATCCATTTTTTGACAGGGGAAACTTGGCCGACCTTGGAAGCTCTCGCTTCCACTCTGGACCCTTGTCCTTTGGGATTCTGGAAGGCAAACCAACTCAATCATTTCCTTGTCTACCTCCCACAATGGGACCAAGTCCACAGGATAGGCGATAAATATCTTATTGGTGGGGGTACGATTGCTAGTGTAGCGTCCATGGCCGCGGGCCGTCGGGTTCACTCACCTCCCGACGTCCGCAGCCATGGATCCGTGAGCGCTGGTCCCCGTCTCCCTCCTAGGAGACGCCAACGCTCACTTCCGCTCCGTTCGGCTGTGTCCCGTAGGGTGCGGCCTTAAAGGGCCAGCGCGCACAAATAGGAAATCGTCATCATCATCAACTACCACGATTTCCTGGTCTATAAGAAGGCACCTGGCCTTTTAATCCTTGCTTGAGCGTTGTTAGTTTTCCCAGTTTGTCTTGCAAATGGTCCCTTAGTGTTTCCCATTCCAATTGTTACCCGTGCCTTGTTACCCGTTCCTGTTTCCCGTGCTGTGCCTTAGCATCGAGTCGTGCCACGTCCTGTGTCATCAGCCACGTCCGGAGGACTCCGCCACGTCCTGTGTCATCTGCCACGTCCGGAGGAATCCGCCACGTCCTGTGTCTTCTGCCACGTCCGGAGGAGTCCGCCACGTCTGGCGCAACTTGTGGCTCCTGTGTCATCCGCCACGTTTGGCGCCATCTGCTGCACCCATCTCATCTGTGCCAGAGCTGCGGCCACCATCTGGACTATTCAGGTACCCTTGTGCGGGACATTGTATTTCTGGGGTGTCCTGTGGTTTGGCCAGCTGCCTCCCCGCTGCGGTGGTACGGCCTAGTGGGTCCACTAACCCGCTCCGTGACAGCTAGGACCCCAACCGATCACGAGAACTGGCTTACCTTGCTGTTCCTATCCTCGGCAGCCCCATAGAAATGAATGGAGCGGTGGCCAAGCATGCGTACTACTGCTCCATTCCTATGGGGCTCCTAGGAACGGCAAGGTAAGCCCGTTCTCGTGATCGGTGGAGGTCCCAACAGTCGGACCCCCACCGATCAGAAATGTATCACCTATCCTGCAGATAGATGATAAATATTGATTATGGAAAAACCCCTTTAACTAGGAGTCCTTCTGCTGCTTATCGAACAATGCATTATCTGATAGTGATTCGGGCCAGGTGTACAGTACCTATGTAATTAACTGCCGTATATAAGACAGGTGAGGTGGGCACAGGTGTCGTACGGCTCCAGGTACAGATTATATTAAGCACACCTGGCCCATGCTCTGTAGGCATGACTATGGATTTATTGTCCATTTTTCGGTGGGTGATGAATGAAGAAGGCGATGATTTGGTGCCACACACTTGTCATTCACCACAATTGCTGACTATGAAATATTAATGTATTATTAGTACTATAGTCACCACAATAACTTTACAAAAACTTGCTCCCTCTTAAATTCGGCAATTTATTTTTTATTATTTTATATTATATTTATTTTTTTAAAGAATATGAAATGGTCGATGCTTTCGAGTTTACGCAGCGGAAAAGATCATGCAGACAGGAGCCCAATTCAGGATCTTTAGATGGATCTCTATGTGATTACGTTTTTTATCCCCCTCCCCCCAAATCCATGTCCATTATCTGTGCTACACAATATATCTGAATAAAGACTCTATAATAACACAAAACATACAGTAAAGGTTGGTGACACGCGCACACACAGTCTAGAGTTTGGACGCCTATATTCTCTGGGATCTGCTGACAATCTACTGTATACGTGGGCTGCCGCGCACCCTCAGGCGTCCTCTGTAAGGGGAAACAATTCAATCAGCCATGTTCAATTTTCACAGGTGAACAAATTGTCCCCCTTTAATCTAAACTCTCAGTGAGTGCCGGCCAGCGGCTTCACCCTCCTTAGGCCTCATGCACACGACCGTAGCCGTGTGCACAGCCGTGATTTTCGGGTCGGCCGGCTGCGGACTGTCAGCCGCAGGCCGCCCGCAAATCGCGGGACATGCACATGGCCGCCGCCATTGTTTTCAATGAGCCTGGGCCGTGCAAGGACCGCAAAGACTACGGTCGTGTGCATGGCCCCATAGAAAAGAATGGGGCCGCAATTCTCCCGTGGATTTTCGGGGGAATTGCGGCCGCAAAAACACGTTCGTGTGCATGGGGCCTTAGACCTAATGCAAAAGACCGTAGCAGTTTTGCGGTCCGCAAAACCATGGATCCGTTGCGGTCAATTTGTCCTCAAAAAATCTTCCATAGTGTATCTGTGTGTCATCAGTATTCACGGCTCCGTAACAGAAAAAATTGATGTCACCAGTTTTTTAAACTCGCAAATCCGGACTTACGGGATCATAGAAATGGATGGGTCTGTTTGCTATCCGCAAATTTGCGAATAGCACACGGACAAAAACCACGGTGGTGTGCATGAGGCCTTATAAGAAGCCCCGGATATACTGAGGACACAATATTCGGCCCTGCCTTTCCTTGGATAAGTTCTCTTAAATTAGCAGTGCATTTATCCGTCCCAGTCTTTCGTATTTATCCATCCACCAAAACGGAAAGGAAGTTCTTTTAAGGAGAGTGAATGGTAATCCCATCCTGAGCAGAGCGCTGCCCGGTGTCTGTGGCTCTGGTAGGGGAACGCTTTGACATGCGATGGAGCATGAATGCTGCTGGTTTTTACAGCTTTTGTTCTATTGTTGGTTGTTTGCATGCTGAGGACTCCGTGTCTGTCTCTCCTGTTCTGGGACTCTTTGGGTCGGAGTCATGGACACAGTCAGATGGCAAAACATGAAACTTTACCTCCTGAAATGTTGCATGGAGAAAGGGAGACTCAAAGTATCAATGTCTTCTGCTGTTTTTCCTGCTACCTACACATTAGTTATGGTCCTCGGAAATGACCCACATGTCCTAGGAGATGGGAAAGTCAGACAAAAACAGAAAAAAACACATATTTTTTCTATTCTACCGAGAAGCAGCTGGGTCTTTAAATCCCAATGTGGAATCAAAACCAGGTCCAAACCTCTCCCATCTTAAAGGGGTTGTCCCATTAGGACAACCCCTGTCTATTTACCCCTTGACCCCCTCAATATTAGCCAGACTCGAGAGCCACTGCAGAAAGCGTCTACCACTCTCGAGGACTGTATTACGTTTATTGGAATAGGCAGCAATATCCTGGCGGTAATACTACAAAGAGTCCGCCTGCAGCTTTCCCAATAATAACAGTGATCACCAGCGGGTCCTCGAATTCTAAACTGACCACCTTATCAGCTTTATGCCAGTTGCACGCGACCGATGTGCCACTTGGGCCGTTTATAACGGCATTCGAGTGGCGCCCGATATTTTTCACGGACCCATTCACTTTAGCGGGTGAATCGGGTCCGTGAAAACTGACCGATTCTCCGATCCGTGGAAAGATCAGACGTGTCTGATCTTTCCACGGATCACTGATGGGACTCGGCCGGCGCACACTGTCGTGTGCATGAGGCAAAAGACACTCGAGACTGTTAAAGGATTTGTCCGGTTTCAGAAAATTAATGCTATTTTTTGTATATAAAAAAATAAAAAAAAGTATACAATTTTTCAATATACTTTTTGTATTAAATCCTCATGGTTTGCAAGAACTCTGCTTGCTGTTATTCAGTAGAAACACTTATGGTTTACTTCCAGTGGATACAATTCTGTCCATGGTCATGTGATTGACACGCAGGTGCACGGCTCGTTACAAGACACAGCTCTGATACACACACTGTAACTGTAACAAGCCCAGCACCTGCGCGTCCATCACATATTAAAAATTTGAATTATTTGCTGTTACCGGACGACCCCTTTAGGCCAGTACACAATACATGGGAGTTATGGCAAGCACTGCATGTAATCTTCTCCATGCCTGGGCAGGTTTTCCACACGGTCAGGGAAATACCCATCTTATGCTGCAATTGTCACTTTTCAGTTTCCTCCCCTCACCCATTGCTTGCCATTTTGAAACCAAAAAGTTTTCTTTTTGAGGTTTACAATGTAGTATATCCCGTGCACCTCTTGTTAGGTTTCCCTCTCTTTACACTGATGGGTGCACTTTTTTTGTGGACCCCCGTTCTGATATGTCCTGGACATCCATTAGTAAAATGGTCGAATAGGTCTGGCAGGGCAATTTTTTTTCCTTTCGAGCCCATATTTTTGTGCGGATTTGTGCGGTCGGTCTTTGGTGGACTTACGTCTAATCCGGTGATGAAGCAGTTAAGCGTTTTTCTGACTTGGCATGGGATAAACGGCATTCCTTTTTCAGACCTCTCACCTTCGTGTCATCAGATCCCGGCCAAAGCGGGCACAGTGCAACCATTCAACGAGTGCTTTAATTGGCGCGAGTCTGCAGGACCAGTCATTGATCTTACGCAGCCATCTCACCTCGATGTTCCATGCAAAGACAGACGTGTTCTTGAGTGCCAGGATTACGGTCAGCTTTACCACAGGCAAGGGGGAAGAGGGGGAGGGTCAGATCTACAAGATAATCCGAAATGTCTCCACTCTGATAATAGGTGCTGTTTTACCCGCTCCCGGTGGGGGACCACTTATTCAACTCTTCATCCATTTAACATAAGATTTGGAAAGCCTTTCAAGGGTTCGGAGAAATTAGCTCATGCGTATAAGCTAAAACATCAAAACCATTTTTTAGATTCTGCAACCCAGTGGGGAACAGGTGGCTTCTTTCCAAGATACTACTAGATTCATTTCTAAGCGGGCATTTAGTCAAACATAACTCTGCAGTGTAACTGTATAAACAGTAATTAAACACAAGCTACGGCCAATGCTAATCTCCATCCACACGGTGACCCACCGGGGGCACAGAGTAAGCTGAGCTGTTAATACACTTTCAACAGCTGAGGGTCTTACCAACATTTACGTCATTGGTGGGTGAATGCGTATTTTTTGTACATTCTTTTTATTGCCTTAAGGTGAAGGTTCACTTTCAACCTACGCTTTCAAATTCACTAGAGAATTGCTGAAACGGGGTTGTTCGCTTTGAACAATCCCTTTTTGTAAGCTGATCACAGGGTGAAGAACATCGTGGCAACTGTTTAATTCCCCTGCAGCGCCACCACTGGTGAATTTAAGCATTACGTGTTGCCCATTGAAGTCATGGGGATGTGCGTGTACTGGCTGCACGTGTCGGCTCCTCCAGAGAGAGACATTTTTTGCACCTCGGCTTTGACTAATTGATGGCGCATATGAAGTAAGGACTCTCCACTATAAACTCAAAATTCTCTAACCGGGTTTGAAAAATAGATTATCTACACCAGACAACCCCTTGAAAGCGCATTTGCCCTAAATGTAATCCCTTCAGTTGTCAAGTTGTTATAATTTTATTCTGTGTGACAACCAGCTTCCACTATTATAGGGCAAACCTTCTTCTGATGCAGAGATTATGGGACTCCCGAACTGTTCTAGTTCACACTTGGCTTTTTTTTCTCATTTTGGGACCATCATCAAACTATAAATCAACAATTACTATAGCAGGGTCAGGCAAATTCCAAGGAGCCCGGTATCTGATGCGCCAAGACATTTTCTACCGGTGCCTATCTAACTCTAAGACCTTATTCACACAAGCTTGTCTGATTTGCATCCGCAAACATACTGATCTTTTTCATCCGCGAGAATGTCCGTGTTTCGTCCACGTGTGTCATTCGTTTTTCTCATCTGCAAGCACTTCCTGGTTTCGCTTTATTTTTTCTCTGCCTCGCTTAGAATTCGTGAAAAACGGACAGCACGCTTGTGTCGTCCGTGTGCCGTCCATTTATTTTCAATGGACAAGTCTGGTCAGCAAAAACGGACCAGCGTAGGGCATGCTGTGAGTTTCACGCAACAGACAAATGCCCCGTTGAAAAAAAATGCAGGTGCGAATAGCCCTGTTGACGTACGGGTCTGTGCGCTGATCATTGTCATAACGGACAGCACACGTTTGTGTGAATAAAGCCCTAGAGCGGCAGCCCCTGGCCCATAGTCTGTGGACGGCATTCAGGGTAAAGGAGTAGTACAGTGCACTCCTTTCTGCGGGCCGTTTTCTCTACTGTTCTAATCAGTATCGGTACCAAGAAGAACACTATTGTAGAGAAATCCCAAATTTTGACCCATCCCCCTAATATCTCCTAAAGTGTTGGTTTATAGACATCCTACACATTAGCTTCCTTAGCACACCAGACATCATTCCCTTCTTTTATTTGACATATGATTAAATGGGTAAGCAAACAATCCGTCAGTCCGTGGGCCAATAAAAATGTCTTTATCTGCCGCCTTTCAAACTTCCTTCAATCAGTTCATTTACTTGACAGGGGATAAAACATCCGTCGCAATGAACAAACCTGCAGCGGCAGATGGCGGCTGGAAGCGCGAGTCGTCCGTTCTACATATCAATACTGCAGTTTAGGTAAGACATGGTATGCTTTTAGCTAAATATGAAACAGTTCTTGTTTTATGAGATCACAAGGCCTGACAGAATAAAAGACGCTACCTAATACATCACAGGGATAAAAGTGCCAGAAAACAGATCGCGTTCTGAAGGCAGACGTAACCTTTCATTGTGCTTTGAAGCCAGATGGGTGCGGATTTCTCACTTGGCATCATATTCGGATGGAGTTTGGGCGGCGGTCTAGCTAGACTGTCATTTCTCTTACGGTCGGCGTAAACTCATTTAGAGATTAATATATTGTCCATCGCTTGTAAAGAATAATAAAGAATGTGACGGACGGCTTCAGAAGGGCTGCAATGGGAACGGTTTTTAATAAACACTTCTAGGTAGGCCCTCAAGAACAGTAGCAGGAGCCAAAAGAGCCATCGGATGGGTCAAAGTAGTTCTGGATGATGCCAAGTTCAAAAGGAGATTCCCTCAAGAAATTGCATTGGAATCGGGTAAAGAATTGGTACCCACGAGTCTTCGTAAATCCACACATTGTTCCACTTTTTTGGCCCAGGCCTAAACTGATACCATTCCAGATCCAAAGCAGGAACGACAACACGACTAGATAACATACTGATGCTGTTGGTAAGAGCCCAATCCTCAAGGAAGAAGAACATGGTACGCGTCTAAATAGAATAGGTGCAAAATTTATAGGGGTCCAAAAATTTCAGTAGAATCCAGATGTTTATTCATCAGAAATCACCGTCTCTGAGCAGAAGAAGAGATCACTCCATCTCAAGGTATCGAGACGGCGTCATACAACGTGTGTAATTATAATGTATTAAAGGCCATTATTTTTGGGTGCTGGATACTCTGCGCGCTTCTTTTTTCTCGACACGAGTGAATCAGATCTCATTCGAATCTATTAGTCTCAAGGACAATGCAAATCTCATAATCATGATGAAATTGTTGAAAAGGCAGGAAATCCTCAGCTAATGTGGCACTCTGTAAATGCTGAGTGTGTCTGACAGCGTAACGACCTCCATTCATTATGGTAAACTGCGGGACTTCGGGGCACTTGACCACTGCTTCTTCCACCTCCAGTTTCTTCCGATTAATATGCTGAAATTCTCGCTCTGTGGGCAGAGGTGGAATCGTAAAATGAGGTTTATAGTCACCGAACATTTCCCTTAATAAGTGCTGTGTTTTCCGGTACCTGTCATGCTCCAGATGACGTGACCTCTACAATGAGGCGGAACAAGGCGAGCTCTCGATGGTGGCGGCGCTATCGACATACGGCATACAGAACAGGACGGAGGATAAATCTACCGTGACCCCTGTGCAGTGGAGTGAGATGTGACGGCTGCGGTTCTCTCAGAGAAGAACTGTATCATCATTTTGTCAAATTTACATTTCAGGATAATTAAGACGTTAAATGAAATTTCTGAGAAACTTGTAAAATTATTGCTCGGCAATGTTGTGTAAAATCTCTCTTTTCTTTTTTGCCTAGACCATAAGAAGAACACACACAGGGCAACACCAAGAAGGAAAAGTTTTCAAATTGTTGAAATCACAGGATGGAGAGACATGTTCTTGATATGCAAAAGATAAAAAAATGGCAACAAAATATTCTAAATCTTGATTTATTCAGTATGGAGTATGAGCGCCATGCGCAGAAATCCCCGCACTTCCACGCCTTGGCAGCTATCAATGAGGTTATTAATGGTTGTCGGAGGAATGTTACATCACGCTGAATGCACTTGGGCACGCAAATCACCAAGATTGGCTCCTGGCAGCTCTCTTTGCAATTGCCGACCAATGACGTCCCAGACGTGCTCGATGGTAGACAACTCCGGAGACGCTGCAGGTAGTACGAGCAATATGTGGCCTGGCGTTGTCCTGTTGAAAAAACTTCTTCTGGGACACTTTTGAGAAATGGCCGTACCACCGATTCCACGACCAAATCAATGTAACACCGAGCTGGTAGTGTACGTGAAATGAAGACTGGAGAGGTCCGGCTACGATACATTATTCCACCCCAAACCATAAACTCGGGAGAAGGACCAGTGTGACGTTCCCTTGTGAAGGCCTCTTCATGGAATTACCCACGTGGTCTCCAGACTAATCTCCAGCTATCCTTGCATCCGAGACAAAAGCGGGACTCCTCGCTGAAGAGGATAGACCTCCATTCCAGCCTCCATTGCCGTCTTGCTGTGCACCAGGATAACCTTTGAAAGTGGTGGCGTGTGCTCAATGGAACACCTGTAGCTGGACGTCTGGCCTGTAGCCCAATGTCGTGCAAACGCCTTCTGATGGTTTGTGTCGACACTGGTTGCCCCCTAGGCTTGGGATGTGACGTCTAATTTCACTTGCAGTACAGAATGGATCACTACGGGCCATTCTTCCAATCAGACAATCTGTCCGTGCAGATGTTCGCCTCCGTGCACCTTTTGTTGTCATTCCCGTTCGTCGTCTTCTTCCAACCTCCGGGACACGCAACATTAAACGATGCTGACATCTCGGCCTAGGCGCGTAGCGATCTGCCAGAGTGATAAACAAAGGTATCAATACAAGGATTATAATGTCCCTCTCAGTTTGCGACAAGTGGCGATACGTGGCACGACGACAAACAGGAGGCATCGCACAATCATCCCACAGCACTTGATTCGATTTTTGAGATTTCAGGTGGCTAAAAAAACGTTGCTTTTAATCTGGCTTTTATGCCACCCACATGCCACAGATTAGAGCGAGGAGATTGAAAATATGATCGTTTGCAGATTTTAGCGAAACCGACTACGTCCTCCATTTACATTACCTTATGGCTTGTTCTTCTTGGTGTTGCAATTTCAATGTTGAGGAGTGTATATACCACAGGGACAGCAGGGGTGGGAAGGGTGGGTACTATATATACACCACAGGGACAGCAGGGGTGGGAAGGGAGGGTGCTATATATACACCACAGGGACAGCAGGGGTGGGAAGGGTGAGTACTATATATACACCACAGGGACAGCAGGGGTGGGAAGGGTGGGTACTATATATACACCACAGGGACAGCAGGGGTGGGAAGGGAGGGTACTATATATACACCACAGGGACAGCAGGGGTGGGAAGGGTGGGTACTATATATACACACCACAGGGACAGCAGGGGTGGGAAGGGAGGGTACTATATATACACCACAGGGACAGCAGGGGTGGGAAGGGAGGGTACTATATATACACACCACAGGGACAGCAGGGGTGGGAAGGGTGGGTACTATATATACACCACAGGGACAGCAGGGGTGGGAAGGGTGGGTACTATATATACACCACAGGGAAGGCAGGGGTGGGAAGGGAGGGTACTATATATACACCACAGGGACAGCAGGGGTGGGAAGGGTGAGTACTATATATACACCACAGGGACAGCAGGGGTGGGAAGGGTGGGTACTATATATACACCACAGGGACAGCAGGGGTGGGAAGGGTGGGTACTATATATACACCACAGGGACAGCAGGGGTGGGAAGGGTGGGCACTATATATACACACCACAGGGACAGCAGGGGTGGGAAGGGTGGGTACTATATATACACCACAGGGAAGGCAGGGGTGGGAAGGGAGGGTACTATATATACACCACAGGGACAGCAGGGGTGGGATGGGAGGGTACTATATATACACCACAGGGACAGCAGGGGTGGGAAGGGTGAGTACTATATATACACCACAGGGACAGCAGGGGTGGGAAGGGTGGGTACTATATATACACCACAGGGACAGCAGGGGTGGGAAGGGTGGGCACTATATATACACACCACAGGGACAGCAGGGGTGGGAAGGGTGGGTACTATATATACACCACAGGGAAGGCAGGGGTGGGAAGGGAGGGTACTATATATACACCACAGGGACAGCAGGGGTGGGAAGGGAGGGTACTATATATACACCACAGGGACAGCAGGGGTGGGAAGGGTGAGTACTATATATACACCACAGGGACAGCAGGGGTGGGAAGGGTGGGTACTATATATACACCACAGGGACAGCAGGGGTGGGAAGGGTGGGCACTATATATACACACCACAGGGACAGCAGGGGTGGGAAGGGTGGGTACTATATATACACCACAGGGAAGGCAGGGGTGGGAAGGGAGGGTACTATATATACACCACAGGGACAGCAGGGGTGGGAAGGGAGGGTACTATATATACACCACAGGGACAGCAGGGGTGGGAAGGGTGAGTACTATATATACACCACAGGGACAGCAGGGGTGGGAAGGGTGGGTACTATATATACACCACAGGGACAGCAGGGGTGGGAAGGGTGGGCACTATATATACACACCACAGGGACAGCAGGGGTGGGAAGGGTGGGTACTATATATACACCACAGGGAAGGCAGGGGTGGGAAGGGAGGGTACTATATATACACCACAGGGACAGCAGGGGTGGGAAGGGAGGGTACTATATATACACCACAGGGACAGCAGGGGTGGGAAGGGTGAGTACTATATATACACCACAGGGACAGCAGGGGTGGGAAGGGTGGGTACTATATACACACCACAGGGACAGCAGGGGTGGGAAGGGAGGGTACTATATAAACACCACAGGGACAGCAGGGGTGGGAAGGGTGAGTACTATATATACACCACAGGGACAGCAGGGGTGGGAAGGGTGGGTACTATATATACACCACAGGGACAGCAGGGGTGGGAAGGGTGAGTACTATATATACTCCACAGGGACAGCAGGGGTGGGAAGGGAGGGTACTATATATACACCACAGGGACAGCAGGGGTGGGAAGGGTGGGTACTATATATACACACCACAGGGACAGCAGGGGTGGGAAGGGAGGGTACTATATATACACCACAGGGACAGCAGGGGTGGGAAGGGTGGGTACTATATATACACCACAGGGACAGCAGGGGTGGGAAGGGTGGGTACTATATATACACCACAGGGACAGCAGGGGTGGGAAGGGTGGGTACTATATATACACCACAGGGACAGCAGGGGTGGGAAGGGTGGGTACTATATATACACACCACAGGGACAGCAGGGGTGGGAAGGGTGGGTACTATATATACACCACAGGGACAGCAGGGGTGGGAAGGGAGGGTACTATATATACACCACAGGGACAGCAGGGGTGGGAAGGGTGGGTACTATATATACACCACAGGGACAGCAGGGGTGGGAAGGGAGGGTACTATATATACACCACAGGGACAGCAGGGGTGGGAAGGGTGGGTACTATATATACACCACAGGGACAGCAGGGGTGGGAAGGGAGGGTAATATATATACACACCACAGGGACAGCAGGGGTGGGAAGGGAGGGTGCTATATATACACCACAGGGACAGCAGGGGTGGGAAGGGTGAGTACTATATATACACCACAGGGACAGCAGGGGTGGGAAGGGTGGGTACTATATATACACCACAGGGACAGCAGGGGTGGGAAGGGAGGGTACTATATATACACCACAGGGACAGCAGGGGTGGGAAGGGTGGGTACTATATATACACACCACAGGGACAGCAGGGGTGGGAAGGGAGGGTACTATATATACACCACAGGGACAGCAGGGGTGGGAAGGGAGGGTACTATATATACACACCACAGGGACAGCAGGGGTGGGAAGGGTGGGTACTATATATACACCACAGGGACAGCAGGGGTGGGAAGGGAGGGTACTATATATACACCACAGGGACAGCAGGGGTGGGAAGGGTGAGTACTATATATACTCCACAGGGGCAGCAGGGGTGGGTAGAGAGGGTACTATATATACCACTGTGTAACCAGGGACTAGGCATTGTATATGACAGGGGCAGCAGGGGTGGGTAGAGAAGGTACTATATATATATACCACTGTGTAACCAGGGACTAGGCATTGTATATGACAGGGACAGCATGGGGTACTATATAATAATATTGCAAGCTCCTGTGGGACATGGACAGACCTGATCACGGGTACCGGACTGTATACAGTCATAATGTGTTGGCTTTATATAAATAATAATGATGATGATGAGAAACAAAGCCATTGTTCGTCAGCGAATGACTGCCAGGATTTCTTAGGCGGGGGGAGAAAAGCAATTAAGAAACGTTCAGATTACAGCATCAAAACGACATTGATTGTATCTGTTCAGTGTCCGTAAAGAAATGTATTTCCAGACGGTGACAATTCCTAACGGAGAGCAGCAAACGCGGCTCCAGGAATGACGGAACAATTTCTTCATAACAGGAACTGGTGACCCCGGCAGCCCTTTACCACATAGAGGGCCAGATCTCGGACCTGCGGTGCTGGGATTTGTGCCTGGGTCTGAGGGGGCTCAAACCTATTAAAATTAATGAAGTAGGATCAGCTTAATAATGTCAGAGAGATGAAATCCCAAATTATTAAGGGGATTTGGTTGTTCCAGCGAAAGCCTAATCATTAATACAGCCCTAAGAATGACATTTTAATTAATGTGCTCCAATAAAACGCTTTCCTAATTTACACATTTTCGATTTTCTGTTGCCACGCAGGATGAAAACATAAAGCATACAGTTATATCTAAACCCTGTGGTAGTAACGTAGAGCAATGTAACGTAATGACAAGATCGCCACTTCTACTTCGTAAAACAAGGCCAACCAATCAGATTCCAGCATTGTAATGAGACACATCAACCCCTTTCCATCGCTCTAGACTTAGGAACGTTTCTACAAAACCCGTCATACTGCAATGTCGATCAGATCTGTTTCCATCCAGTGCCAACTAAGACTGGGCAATTGAACATGTAACCTCAATTACGATTATTGAATGAGTTAGGCCACACCCCTTTGCATGCCACGCCCCTCTATTTGCATGCTACGCAATTGAATATTTATCCCCTGTGCCTTCTGCATACTACTGAATATAATATACCCCCTGACATAATGCCCCCATAGTGCCCCACACACAGTATAATGCCCCGTAGCTGCCCCACACATTATAATGCCCCTATAACGGCCTCCACACAGTAAAATGCCCCTATAGTTGCCCTCCACACAGTATAAATCCCCATAGCTGCCCCCAGAGTATAATACCCCCCATAACTGTCCTCCACACCATATAATTCCCCCATAATAGCCGCCTTAACTGCCCTCCCGACAGTATAATGCCCCCGTAGCTGCCTATACATAGTATTATGCCCCCATAACTGACTTCGACGCAGTATAATGCCCCTATAGCTGCCTTCACACAGTATAATGCCCACATAACTGCCCCATAGCTGTACCACACACAGTATAAAGTCCCCCATAGCTGTCCCCTCGCTGTATAATGTCCCCAAAGCTGCTCCCAATAGTGCCTGATAAAAATAATAATAAACATACTCACCTAACCCCGTTCCTTAGGGTCCCCTGCTCTAACATTGGATTCAACTGAATCTGCGTGCTGAATATGCAGATACAGTTTAAACCGGGCGAAAATAATTGATAAAACCGATAAAATTTACACGATGACGTCGATTAATTGTGCTGGATTTCGATTAATTGCCCAGCCCTAGTGCCAACCGTTGTGATGTTGTACTTTATCAGGTGCACAAAATTATATATACTATTAGATTTAAGGGTGAGTATTACCAGTTTATATAATTAATCTGCATTACAAATAAAGTGACTCTAAATATATTGCATTATTATATTTTACTGATCCTGAGTTACATCCTGTATTATACTCCAGAGCTGCACTCACTATTCTGCTGGTGGAGTCACTGTGTACATACATTACATTACTTATCCTGTACTGATCCTGAGTTATATCCTGTATTATACTCCAGAGCTGCACTCACTATTCTGCTGGTGGAGTCACTGTGTACATACATTACATTACTTATCCTGTTCTGATCCTGAGTTACATCCTATATTATACTCCAGAGCTGCACTCACTATATACTGCCCCCTATATACAAGAATATAACTACTATAATACTGCCCCCTATATACAAGAATATAACTACTATAATACTGCCCCTATATACAAGAATATAACTACTATAATACTGCCCCCTATATACAAGAATATAACTACTGTAATACTGCTCCTATATACAAGAATATAACTACTATAATACTGCTCCTATATACGAGAATATAACGAATATAATACTGCTCCTATATACAAGAATATAACTACTATAATACTGCTCCTATATACAAGAATATATCTACTATAATACTGCCCCTATATACAAGAATATAACTACTATAATACTGCTCCTATATACAAGAATATAACTACTATAATACTGCCCCCTATATACAAGAATATAACTACTATAATACTGCTCCTATATACAAGAATATAACTACTATAATACTGCTCCTATATACAAGAATATAACTACTATAATACTGCTCCTATATACAAGAATAAAACTACTATAATACTGCCTCCTATATACAAGAATATAACTACTATAATACTGCCCTATATACAAGATAATAACTACTATAATACTGCTCCTATATACAAGAATATAACTACTATAATACTGCCCTATATACAAGATAATAACTACAATAATACTGCTCCTTTATACAAGAATATAACTACTATAATACTGCCCCTATATACAAGAATATAACTACTATAATACTGCTCCCTAGATACAAGAATATAACTACTATAATACTGCCCCTATATACAAGAATATAACTACTATAATACTGCCCCCTATATACAAGAATATAACTACTATAATACTGCCCCCTATATACAAGAATATAACTACTATAATACTGCCCCCTATATACAAGAATATAACTACTATAATACTGCCCATATATACAAGAATATAACTACTATAATACTGCTCCCTATATACAAGAATATAACAACTATAATACTGCCCCCTATATACAAGAATATAACTACTATAATACTGCTCCCTATATACAAGAGTATAACTACTATAATACTGCTCCTATATACAAGAATACAACTACTATAATACTGCCCCTATATACAAGAATATAACTACTATAATACTGCCCCCTATATACAAGAATATAACTACTATAATACTGCCCCCTATATACAAGAATATAACTACTATAATACTGCTCCTATATACAAGAATATAACTACTATAATACTGCCCCCTATATACAAGAATATAACTACTATAATACTGCCCCCTATATACAAGAATATAACTACTATAATACTGCCCCCTATATACAAGAATATAACTACTATAATACTGCCCATATATACAAGAATATAACTACTATAATACTGCTCCCTATATACAAGAATATAACTACTATAATACTGCCCCTATATACAAGAATATAACTACTATAATACCGCCCCTATATACAGGAATATAACTACTATAATACTGCCCCCTATATACAAGAATATAACTACTATAATACTGCTCCTATATACAAGAATATAACTACTATAATACTGCCTCCTATATACAAGAATATAACTACTATAATACTGCTCCTATATACAAGAATATAACTACTATAATACTGCTCCCTATATATAAGAATATAACTACTATAATACTGCTCCTATATACAAGAATATAACTACTATAATACTTCTCCTATATACAAGAATATAACTACTATAATACTGCCCCTATATACAAGAATATAACTACTATAATACTGCCCCTATATACAAGAATATAACTACTATAATACTGCCCCTATATACAAGAATATAACTACTATAATACTGCCCCCTATATACAAGAATATAACTACTACAATACTGCCCCCTATATACAAGAATATAACTACTATAATACTGCCCCCTATATACAAGAATATAACTACTATAATACTGCCCCAATATACAAGAATACAACTACTATAATACTGCTCCTATATACAAGTATATATCTACTATAATACTGCTCCTATATACAAGAATATAACTACTATAATACTGCCCCCTATATACAAGAATATAACTACTATAATACTGCCCCCTATATACAAGAATATAACTACTATAATACTGCCCCCTATATACAAGAATATAACTACTACAATACTGCCCATATATACAAGAATATAACTACTATAATACTGCTCCCTATATACAAGAATATAACTACTATAATACTGCCCCTATATACAAGAATATAACTACTATAATACTGCTCCCTATATACAAGAATATAACTACTATAATACTGCTCCTATATACAAGAATATAACTACTATAATACTGCTCTTATATACGAGAATATAACTAATATAATACTGCTCCTATATACAAGAATATAACTACTATAATACTGCCTCCTATATACAAGAATATAACTACTATAATACTGCTCCTATATACAAGGATATAACTACTATAATACTGCCCTCTATATACAAGAATATAACTACTATAATACTGCCTCCTATATACAAGAATATAACTACTATAATACTGCCTCCTATATACAAGAATATAACTACTATAATACTGCTCCCTATATACAAGAATATAACTACTATAATACTGCCCCTATATACAAGAATATAACTACTATAATACTGCCTCCTATATACAAGAATATAACTACTATAATACTGCCCCTATATACAAGAATATAACTACTATAATACTGCCCCTATATACAAGAATATAACTACTATAATACTGCCCCTATATACAAGAATATAACTACTATAATACTGCCCCCTATATACAAGAATATAACTACTATAATACTGCCCCCTATATACAAGAATATAACTACTATAATACTACCTCCTATATACAAGAATATAACTAGTATAATACTGCTCCCTATATACAAGAATATAACTACTATAATACTGCCCCTATATACAAGAATATAACTAGTATAATACTGCTCCTATATACCAGAATATAACTACTATAATACTGCCCCCTATATACAAGAATATAACTACTATAATACTGCTCCTATATACAAGAATATAACTACTATAATACTGCCCCTATATACAAGAATATAACTACTATAATACTGCCCCTATATACAAGAATATAACTACTATAATACTACCCCCTATATACAAGAATATAACTACTATAATACTGCCCCTATATTTAAGAATATAACTACTATAATACTGCCCCCTATATACAAGAATATAACTACTATAATACTGCTCCTATATACAAGAATATAACTACTATAATACTGCCTCCTATATACAAGAATATAACTACTATAATACTGCCCCCTATATACAAGAATATAACTACTATAATACTGCTCCTATATACAAGAATATAACTACTATAATACTGCCCCTATATACAAGAATATAACTACTATAATACTGCTCCTATATACAAGAATATAACTACTATAATACTGCCCCTATATACAAGAATATAACTACTATAATACTGCCCCCTATATACAAGAATATAATTACTATAATACTGCTCCTATATACAAGAATATAACTACTATAATACTGCTCCTATATACAAGAATATAACTACTACAATACTGCCCCCTATATACAAGAATATAACTACTATAATACTGCCCCCTATATACAAGAATATAACTACTATAATACTGCTCCTATATACAAGAATATAACTACTATAATACTGCCCCTATATACAAGAATATAACTACTATAATACTGCCCCCTATATACAAGAATATAACTACTATAATACTGCCCCCTATATACAAGAATATAACTACTATAATACTACCTCCTATATACAAGAATATAACTAGTATAATACTGCTCCCTATATACAAGAATATAACTACTATAATACTGCCCCTATATACAAGAATATAACTAGTATAATACTGCTCCTATATACCAGAATATAACTACTATAATACTGCCCCCTATATACAAGAATATAACTACTATAATACTGCTCCTATATACAAGAATATAACTACTATAATACTGCCCCTATATACAAGAATATAACTACTATAATACTGCCCCTATATACAAGAATATAACTACTATAATACTACCCCCTATATACAAGAATATAACTACTATAATACTGCTCCTATATACAAGAATATAACTACTATAATACTGCCTCCTATATACAAGAATATAACTACTATAATACTGCCCCCTATATACAAGAATATAACTACTATAATACTGCTCCTATATACAAGAATATAACTACTATAATACTGCCCCTATATACAAGAATATAACTACTATAATACTGCTCCTATATACAAGAATATAACTACTATAATACTGCCCCTATATACAAGAATATAACTACTATAATACTGCCCCCTATATACAAGAATATAATTACTATAATACTGCTCCTATATACAAGAATATAACTACTATAATACTGCTCCTATATACAAGAATATAACTACTACAATACTGCCCCCTATATACAAGAATATAACTACTATAATACTGCCCCCTATATACAAGAATATAACTACTATAATACTGCTCCTATATACAAGAATATAACTACTATAATACTGCTCCTATATACAAGAATATAACTACTATAATACTGCCTCTATATACAAGAATATAACTACTATAATACTGCTCCTATATACAAGAATATAACTACTACAAGACTGCCCCCTATATACAAGAATATAACTACTATAATACTGCCCCCTATATACAAGAATATAATTACTATAATACTGCCCCCTATGGACAAGAATATAACACCCTGAGGCTTTATTCAAACGAACGTAAAATACGTGCGTGCAACGCGCGTGATTTTCACGCGCGTTGCTCGGTCCTATATTAGTCTATGGGGCCGTGCAGACATGTGCGTGGTTTTTGCGCAGCGTTGCTCTGTTGCCAAAAAGCCACGACATGTCCGTTGATTCAGCGTTTTCAACGCATCACGCACCCATTGAAGTCAATGGGTGCGTGAAAACCACGCATGTCGCACGGAAGCACTTCCGTGCGAACTGCGTGTTTGTGCAACAGCTGTCAAAAGGATGAATGTAAACAGAAAAGCACCACGTGCTTTTCTGTTTCCGAACATCCAAACGGAGTGTCTTTGCGATTAGCGAAGCCGGACAAGCGAACCGAACTTCACCGGGTTCGGCCGAACTCGTTTTGGCCGAACCCGGCAAAAAAATTATCGGTACGCGACGTCAGGAGATAGTCACTGTACATGGTGCTGAAAGAGTTAAACTGTTTCAGCACCATGGACAGTGACTTCCGATCCCAATATACATGTAGAAAAAAAAACGAAGTTCTGACTTACCGATAACTCCCGGCGTCTTCCTCCAGTCTGACCTCCCGGGATGACAATTCAGGCCAAGTGACAGCTCCAGCCAATCACAGGCCAAGCACAGGCTGCAGCGGTCACATGGACTGGCACGTCATCCAGGGAGGTGGGGCCCGATGTCAAGAGAGGCGCGTCACCAAGGACGCGTCACCAAGGCAACGGCCGGGAAGTTCTCGGTAAGTACGAACTTTTTCTTTTTTTCAACAGGTTTTTCGATATTGTGTTCGGCATTCACTGTCGAGGGTGCTGAAAGAGTTAGCTCTTTCAGCACCTTGGACAGTGACGGGCGTCGACAAGCCTCATCTCTATGATGGCGGCTGCGCGAAAATCACGCAGCCGCGCATCAGACACGGATGACACACGCAGCTGTCAAATGGTTTTTGCGCGCGCAAAACGCCGCGTTGTTTGCGCGCGCAAAAACGCAACGCTCGTGTGAATCCAGCCTGATGTGGATTATTTTAGAAGAGCTCTACATAAAGAGACAATTGCATCACGGCTGTATTAACATGGAATGTATTTAGGTTTGTCTGAATGCTATATATTATTGCTCCCTTTATCGGTCCTGACAAACTAGCTTTAGGTCCTAAATGATGAGGGATCTTACAAGATGATGGGCTTATAAGCCACCTTTAGTCTCTCTGCTCAGTAGGATTAGCTGAGATCAGTAATTGACAGTGCACCTCGCCATTATCTGTCCAATTTCAGGACATCAGACACGCAGCCTACGGCCATTTCGAGCTTATTACAATCCCGGTTTAAGTTGCTGGTTCTAGAGATGGACGTTTATGTCTCCGCGTATAATGAAAGGGCAGAGGTTGAGCTAATTGTGGGACAAATAAGTAGAATTCCTGTGCGCTTTCCTGTGCACTTATCCATAAGCTGCTGGTTGGCTGGAATAACATATTTTGTTGTTATGGTGGGCACTATTAGAAGACACGTAGCGGCTGAGGGATCTCTGGTGGTGAAGATGCTGAATGTTGTGGATTTAATTTTCCCAGAATACAGAATCTCTACATCCAGTAAAGGATTGTGATATGGGAAACTTACTGGAGTTTCCCACCACAACAAGGCAAGTCACTGGGAGATGCTATCAGTATGTGATCCTCTGCCGGTAACCCTACGGTCATTAGAATGAGGGGACAGACAGTGGCCCCTTTACAGGCTGTGGTGCAGTTTTCTGCTGAGAGAAAAGCAGATTATAAAGATCACCCTAATGCCCTATGAATGAGGGCATATCCTAGCAATACGTCATAATTCTCTTGGTGGGAAAAGCACTTCAAAGTGCAGATCTCTGATAAACACTGATGTGTTAGAGAACTGCACAAACAGTAATATTCCAATTCATTTCTATCAGGGTGACGTCAAATACTAGAGCAGGGAAACAGGTGTATAGCAACACCGCAGAAGAAATGCTAGCACAGGCTTCCAGTATCCGTAGTTTCAGTTGCTGCACATCTCGTATATTCACAGCATAGACAATTGCCTTCAGATGACCCCAAAGATAAAAGTCTAAGGGGGTCAGATCGGGAGGCATTTCTTCTGCGGTGTTGCTATCAATGTGTAAAGAGTGGGAGAAGAGGGTTGCATTGACAATCCAATACAATGGGCAGCACTTTGAACACATTTTATATGTGGTCAGAAACTTGTAAATAACTCATGAAAGAATAAAGTAATGTTAAAACCAAGCACACCATTGTTTTTCTTGTGAAATTCTCGATAAGTTTGATGTGTCACATGACCCTCTTCCCATTGAAAAAACTAAAGTTGGATACAAAATGGCCGACTTCAAAATGGCCGCCATGGTCAACACCCAGCTTGAAAAGTTTCCCCACTCCCATATACTAATGTGCCCCAAACAGGAAGTTAATATCACCAACCATTCCCATTTTATTTAGGTGTATCCATATAAATGGCCCACCCCGTAGATTTTAAAATAACATCTCGCTGCAGCGCTTTTTTGCCAAAAAAAGAAACACCAACGTTAACGCTATGAAAAACCCAATAAAACACGGTCTATGAATCCGGCCAAAACAGGGCTCCTACTCCAGACAACCACTTTGACGAAACAGAGCACAAAATTGGGCGCGTCCGAGTTGAGATGATGGCCCCATCCTGTGAGTGTTGTGAACAGATCCCCCATTTATCTGTATAAGAATGGACAGTTGTCGCCTGTGGACCCCCGACGCGCTCCTGCGGGAAGTCTGGGGAAATGACCGCGGACAGGTTCATGGATTGTTGCTCGGCTCCCTAATCCCACGCATAATTAGCCTTGGGGGTAGAAGCAGAAACAGCTGGGAAAGACATGTACGGAGATTAGCGTGCTTATCGAGTTGCATTTAATTAAGCCAGTGTTTAGCAAATCGTGCTAATTAAAATGCCACATCTGGCATAATCTTATCGCTTCCAAACGGGCCTGGTTTTGATCTGCGGTGGTCAGTTGGGGGGGCACTGAAGCTGGCAAGGAACGCATGCACCGACTGATAATCGAAGGGTTGTACTTGAAGTATAAATCTTATTCCCAACTCCATTACACTGTAATTACACTCTGGAGACAGGAGTGCGGCCATATCTTTGGTTTGATAAGGAATAAATATGGAGTTTCTATTTTGTCTAAAATCCTTAAAGGGGAGGCTGATGATAAATGCCTACAGCTCCGCTATAAGTTCTGACAACATCTAATCGGGTTTGTAAGGATTCCTTCTATTTTTCGGGATATATAAGGAATGAAGGTCTCCGTTCAGCTCCGGACTACGTAACATTTTATCCCTAATATTAACCAGTAAGACGCTCACCAACAATGGGTCTAGTTATAATTTGTTGGATTAGCCTCGACGGTCAAGGGTTGCAAGATCTTCAATTTATCGATAGCCTTAGTGCCAGTATCTGACATCTATTCACCACGTCCTCATCCTGATTAGTTACGGATGGAAAAGCTCGTTATAGACCGGAACGCTTGGAGGGTTCTGGCGCCATAAGGACGCTTTCTGGCTGAAACTGAAACAGCATGAACACCTCTATCCAAAACGGGTGCAGTGAAGCCTGGCTTTAGTAAGCTGGGCCTGTTGACTAGGACTTGTGTAGAGTGATGTCATGGGGCCATGGTTCAGCACTATCTCTTTATGATGCAAACCTTCCATGAGCCGATTCCTTCAGGCCGGATGGAACGTTCATCGGTGTGTCTAGGGCTGGTCATCTCAGAGATTTTAGAACACTGTGATCCTTGTGGGGCAGGTGGTGGCTGGAACTACAGCCAGGAGATGGGCCACATTTTGTTCGCAGCTATAGGGCTCCTATTAGAATCACACTTATTATGACGAACCCCTTCCCACCCAACTCTGCCCATTTCTTTAATATCAGGGCTGTTCCAAAAGTGATGGGTTTCCAGTGTATTTCCTCCTCCTTCTCCCCACTTTAGCTTGAACCATAGACTGTGGAAAAGGTCAGGGGGCTTAGACAGGTAGACAGCTAGTAAAAGCCACTACCCCAAAATGACACCAAGCAAAACTAAACCCCAGTTAAAGGATTGTCTGAAATTAGGAAAAAGATCCCCAGAAACAAAGCGAGTCCGGTCTATGGGCTGTGTCTGGTATTATAGCATTCAAGTGAATGGGGCTGAGCTGGAATAAAAGACGTCTTTCTTTAATCTTACACAACCCCTTTAAAGGGGTATTCCCAAAATCATAATTTTCTGATCGCTGGGGGTCCCGCCAATCGTGAGGACTAGGGCCCCGAATCCCCAGAACCTTCTCCCTGCCAGGAGGAGGACGATGGATGGAGCAGCGGTCGGGCATGCGGTATGCCGCCCCATTCAATGTCTATAGGAATGACTGAAACGGCCGAGTTGAGCGTTGTCTCTTCCGATGAAACATGGAGCAAACCAAGATATAAAATCCCCCGGCTTCCTCGGAAGATATCTACAACACCGGTTCAGGAGCAGTGGAGGTTTAGTGTCCCGTTAACCCTATGAATACTGGCTTAGCCTTGATCCCAACATGGCCACCTCCAGCCGCGACAGAACATCCTCCAAGGCTCGGGCTGGAGAGCGGAGGACTCTGCCAAATTAATTTCACATGCAATTAAAGTAATATTTGTGGATGTAGAGAATATATAACTTATTGGAATCACTTTATGGCAGTAATTTGCAAAGCTGTTTTAAGCCTTTTACACTAAATGACTATAAAACTGACACGGGATGTTAAAGCGACGACATCCTGACCGTGTATTAAAACGCGCCCGATAATTAACAGGGGTGAATATGCTCGATCTGCACAATGCTGTGTTTTAGAGATAAGTCACACGCCACACATTAAAGTGACAGCCACTTACAAATTTTGTAAAATGTGGAAAAATCTCAGCCGTAAAGAGAATCCCCCCCAATAAGAAAACGAAGACAAATCTGTTTCATGTGTCAAAGCTCTAATTACAGTAAAGGAAGATTTCAGGGGTGAATCTGGAGAACATTTCTAGTGGATCATTGCCGCCACAGGCCGAGGCCCAGCAGACGTCCGCCCGTATACACATCATTCAGTAACGCTACGTATACACGGTGGAGCTCCAATGACCCAGCGTCACGGAAAATGTACCAAACAATGGAGTATTCTGAATTATCAGACAGTATATCTGGTAATAGAGTATTACCTACCACACCCCGTCACGAGGCCAGGTCCATGCACAGGGGTCTCTGTCTCTCGTTCCCTGGAGAAAGGTGGCCATGATGGGCCGTCGTTCTACATGAAAGGGATTTGACATGGAAACAGACATGTGAGCACGCGTTTCACCTCTTCACAGGGAACGGAGGACCAGGCCATTGAGATCGGTGGGATCGAAGCATTTGGACCTCTTATCATTTCACCCCTCGATCAGATCTATGGCATAACTGATCAATATTCGATAATATTGTATTGAGGGAAAACTCCTTTAAGAAATTACTATTGGTCAATTTATGATGGTATACAATTTAGGATGGTATTCACATTCAGCGATCATTCCATGCATGTGATCATCTTTTCTATTATCCTATAAAATGCCGCCTATAAAAACAAGGCTTCACATCTGTCCTGAGTTTTTAGGATAAAATAATAATAAAAGGGGTAAGACGTCCCAAAAAAGCAGCAGGTTTATGGAGACCGAGACTTCAGAGGCTTTTTCATGAAATAACCATCTTATTTTTCCTGTACAATGAATGAGGTTGTCACAGCTCCGCCCCTGCCAGTACCATCAACAACTTGTTATAAAATTGGGGGGAGATTCGACATGTTTCAAACATTACAACATAACCGATCCGGATGACAACGTCATAAGTTAAAACGACAAATCACCAATTGATCTCTGCGCCTTGATCTATGGCCTGGTCTGGACGCAGATCGTCGGCAAAAAATGATCTAACTCCTCCTTTTCGGCCAACCAAAATCTCTAGTTATGACAAGCTTTAGTCCAAGACCAAATATTTTTTTTACTCCATCTGAAACCTAACAGAAATTAAAGGGGCAGGCTGGTCATGGGGCGGTTTTTCTTACCGACGATCTAACCACAGGATAGGTCATCAATATATGATCGGTGGGGGACCAACACACGGACCCCGGAGCAATGAACTGTACCGGCTGCCTCTGCCCCTGGTAGTTATACAGAGGTCGGTGTCGGGAGCAGATGGCTCCGTACACGGCATAGTGGCCGTGCTGGGTTACTGCAGCTCAGCTCCTAGTCACGTGAATATTTCTGCAGCACGGCCGCTATACAGTGGTCAGAACTTTCTGCTTCCGGCTTCGAACACTGTATAACTCCAGGTGGCGGAGGCAGCCGTAATAGCTGATCGGTGCAGGATCGGGGATCATATACTGATGACCTACCCAGTGGATATGTCATTAGTATGAAAAACCGCCCCATGACCAGACCAACCCTTTAAGTGCAACTGCAGTCACCCCAATATCTTACTTAACCCCCCCTGTGTTATATAATACACAAAACCGGTATGCAGTGGCGGATTATCATATGGGCGATTCGGGCGGCCGCCCGGGGCCCGAGGCTCCCAGGGGGCCCATGGCAGCCCGAACCGCACATCATCTTGCAAAGTTACTTATTCAGCGCGCTAGCGCTGCTAACTAACGAAGATGAGGGGAGGAGCAGGGAATTGGCCGGGAAAGGGGTAGGACACGCCTCCCTGACAAGTGCGGGCCGCCGCCATTGAGTAACAGAACAGCGAGGGACGGCTGTTCTGTTACTCCGAATCTGCAAGACGGTCGGTCACCGGCGCTGAGGTCAGTACAGCAGGCTTATCCTCCTTCCCAACTGGTTCCCGACCGCTGGCTGTATTTTTACGGCCAGCGGTCAGGGACGGGTCCTTAAAACCCGAGCCATAGACTTTCTACGGCTCGGGTTTTAACTTGCTGCCCGCGCGATCGGGTCTCCGGCTGTCAGTGACTGCCGGGGACCCTGAGGAGAGGATAGAAGCAGCTTTCGCTGCTTCTGTCTTCTCCGATGTCTTCTTACACAGCGTTCAATGAACGCTGTGTATAGGAATAGAGACAGCAGCAGCGGCGCTGTCTCTATTCCTCCCGGTGATCATGTGACTGTTCACATGATCGCCGGGTGCCGTTAGTGGCAGGCTGCTGCTGGGTCTAACTAGACCCAGCACAGCCCTATTAGTGACAATCGTCACTATGAGAGGGCTGATTTCCCCTGTAACTGGGGCTGCTGTGCAGCTCCAGTTACAGTGGAAAAACATGGTGTAAAAGAAAGAAAAAATATATATAAAGTTCCCCAAAGGTCTTTTTTGACCTTTGAGGAACAGACCACAGTAATAAAAAAATAGGAAAGTAAAGTGCAAAAAAAATGAAATAATAAATACACATAAAATACCCACCCCAATAAAAACCGTCCGTCCCCCCCGCCAATCATTGTTGTAACGCTAGCGCTGACCCAATTACCCTAATATAGACATGTAATATATTAACATTTACGGTAAACAATGACGATTACAAATAAAAGGTCTATTTTAGGGTAAAACTATGTTATTACCAAAAAAAATAGCTGAAACGTAAAAAAGCTTATTTTTTTACTATTATTTTCAAACTTTATGAATAAAAATTCTAAAATAGCAAAAAAGGTGTGTATAAAAACGCTAAAAAAAAAGAAACATGCATTGTCTACGGAAAAAACGTCGCAAAAATCACGTCGTTTTTATTTCTTTTTTATAAAAATGTGTGTTTGGTGCAACTTTGTAATTACGTTTTATTAAAAAATATTTTCACTTTTTGAGATACAGCTGCTTTGTATCCTGTATCCGTCAGGTAAGCAGGACTGACGGGATCAGTGAAACGGGCCCTGCGCTAAATTATAATCTTAGATGTGATAGATTTGAGGTGGATCCTGCGTGTCACTGATCCTGTCAGTCTTGCTGACCTGACGGATACAGGATACAAAGCAGCTGTATCTCAAAAAGTGAAAATATTTTTTAATAAAACGTAATTACAAAGTTGCACCAAACACACATTTTTATAAAAAATAAATAAAAACGACGTGATTTTTGCGACGTTTTTTCCGTAGACAATGCAGGGTTCGTTTTTTATCGTTTTTATACACACCTTTTTTGCTATTTTACAATTTTTATTCATAAAGTTTATCTATATGGGGCTGTGTGTAACGCTCTCTACGGGGAGGATGTGTGATATATAGAGGGGGCTGTGTATGGCGATATCTATGGGGGTGTGTAATATCTACAGGGGCTGTGTGTGGCACTATGTACAGGGGGCTGTGTGTATGGTGTTTTACAGTGTGTGGTATTATATTCAGGCGCGCAGTGTTTGGTGCTATTATATTTAGGGGCACAGTATGTGGCACCATGATAACTTTATTTTCGTTTATAGGTGTGGAAATGTTGGAAAAGTGAGGAGACGTCTGAGTGGCAAATTCTGCAGAAATGAGTCATGGCCGGGAGAAGTCGTCATGAGCGCTGGACCGGATGGAGAAGAAAAGAGGAAAAAAACTACTAGAATCTGAGACGTCGTCACCTGTGAGTCACTAGATTTATAGAGAATCTGTCACCTCTCCTGACATGTTTATTATAGGAAAACCTTGTATTTCACAAAAAGTCTTTCTGCAGTCCAGGACTGATAGACAATTCCCCTTGTCAGGAGGTTGTGTCCCTGCACAGTGTGATACTGTCAGTATGTAGGGACACAGCCCTGTGACAAGGGAAATCGTAACACTGTTAATGCTTGCCCAAAAAAGTAGTGTCAAAAATAGTTACGGCGCGGCAGGGCGGCGGTGAGGAAGGGGGGCCCAAGTTTGGGTAACAGCCCAGGGCCCATGGTCTACTTAATCCGCCACTGCCGGTATGGCATATATGCCTTAGTAAACTTGTGCAATGCCGGGCTTGCCGGTAGCACATGCCAGATCTGAAATCTTAATACAAGCTTCTGGGTATCGTATTTGGAAAAAAACAATTGCAATAAAGTAAATGTAAAAAAATCGAATAAAAATAATTGTCTGAAATGAGAATGCATGTTGCCGATGATCATGCGGTGGGTGCAGCGTTTCCTCCTCTGCTTGCAGCGATTACTTTACATTAAGGGTTTCACTGTTCCGAGGGGCAAATCTATTTGTTGTGATAACATATCAGGGTCTGTAATGGCCTTGGAAAAACAGTTTATCTAAGGAAAGCCACATGATGAAACCAAATTCCTGCCCGACTGTTTAATAAGGCAATTTGCAGACACAGTTGGCCTTATCTACTCCCCCACCACTGCTCGAGGATGCCGGCCATTGGGCACGGTGCAGTAACAAGGAAACAGTTTTAAGAACAGCTGCACTTTAGGTTTACTAGGAAACCAAATAAACAGGGCGCTTGGCGATAAGGCTGATACCGGCTCCCGCCAGAAACGTTGTAAATCCCTGATGCAATTACTATACACAAATACTGGCCCTGTTTAGAGGTGACTGGGCTCCATCTCAAGGTCAGGCCTTCGGTTTCCCAAGAGGTTTTCATTACCACGGGCCTGCTGTGGCAGCGCTCCACTATGTAAACTGTGGCTGTTGGATCACGCAGAGAACTTGACCTAACTGTGCACTAGTCATGGGCAATGTGACGCTCCCTGTCCTAAATAAGATGTGATCCTATTACTGATCCTCAAAAAGATGGTTAATCGAGACTTGAGATGCAGAGACGGTAAGTGATGGGCTCCATTTCATGCACCCACTCAGCATAAGGGCTGCAAGGCCTCCTGTGTTGGTGATTTTCCACCCCTCAGATTTGGATATTTATGAGGGTGTCCGGTGAGCCCTCGGGGGGGTTCAGAAGACTGTTTGTTGGGTGCAAAGGCACCGCCAGCTCATCTACACATGGGCGTGTCTTGGATGACCGCACTTAAAAAAATCTGTTGAAAAAACCCCTTTATTGGCACCCATACCCATCAGCTGTCCCCAATTTTTTAGAAAAATGAATACTATGGGGGCACGAAAACCCACGCATAATTGTTTGAATGCACCAATGCAAGAAACGGATCTCATCTCTATTTCTCTCACCCCCCAAACTGAACTTGGTGGTGAGTTGCGCTAAAGTAAACCACCAGTTACAATGCAACGTCAACGGGTTTCAATGGAACAATCACTCCAAGCACCATTTTATAAACCAAAGTGGGGAGCTTAACCCGTTCCTGACCACGTCTTGTCTTGACGGCGGGCGGTGCAGATACGGAGTCTACAGTGACGTCTTGACATCGCTTATGAGCGCTAAGCAGGAGTGCTATTAACAGATCCTGTGCTTAGAGAAGCCTGCTGAATACTGATGGGATCTGAGGAACCTCCGACCTCAGCTGTATAACTGCTTAATAGCCGCGGATGATTGAAGGGGACTCCCCTCTTCAATCGCTTGATGCGATCGAAGACAGAAGGAACCCTCTGCCGTCAGTCTAGGGGACGTAGAAAGGACGGCAGGGCTGTCTGTTATGTAAGCCTGCTATTAGCGCCCACTATCTGTTGCCCTAACAGCAGCCTGTGTTATTGCGACACAGTATAATGTATTAGCATACAGGAGTATAATATATTATAAGTGTAAAACAAAGTTATTAAAGTTATCCCTTCATAGGATTATATGGAAAAAAAGAATACATTATAACTTATAATGTATTATATATATATATATATATATATATATACACACACCTATTATATATAAGTATAATACATATTTATATATTAGTATGTTACATAAAAATAAAAATCCTACATATGAGGTATCTACACGACCGTAATAACCTGAAGAATTAATTTAACACGTAAGCGGTTCAAAAATAATAAACAAAGAAACAACGGCGCAAACAAAAGTTACAGTTATCTTATTGTACCACCAAACTGCGCAGGAAAAATAATACTATTTCACTACAATGACCCTTTTTTGGCCTCCATCGAGCCCTATGTACATGTTTATCTTGTTTGCCTAGAGCTTTCCTGAGGTTCACGATAAACGTAGGACAAAAAGGTGAAGTACACGGGGCCCCAGATATAAGCATTAGTAACAAGATTCAAAATTTATAGAGATAAAAAGGATTCTATCAGGAAAAGGTTCATACAGCGGAGACGTGACAATGCTCTGGTCATAGTTTACAATGTCTTCCATATCAGGTAGATTGCGAGTCACATCTGAGCTAGGAATGCTGGGAAAGACACCGCTGCTGCTTGTATATAGCACTACGGCTGAGGTTATAACAGTCCAGGTGCGGAGGATATCACCTCTCACGCACAAGTGTCAATAAGTGGATCAGTCGGTTCGATTGACATGCCTATGGATGTGCCCATTCAGCAAACCTCTTGGCTGATCCCGGCTCCAGGGAAGGATCTGGGCATGAACTGCTGGTAATGAGCAGAAACACAGCAGACACTCCAGATAACGCGCTGTTTATGCAGCACTTGTGAAGAAGGCTCCTGGGTATTACCGTCATGAGAAGGAATCATCCAGGGGAGTGTGCATGGGGCCTAAAGGCATAAACGGCCCCATTGGAATACATGAGTGTGTCTGAATGAGCCCTTATTAATACAAGTTCCTTCTCTAAGAGCCCATGCACACAGCAGAGTTGTGTGCACAGAGCCGGTATGGCAGTGCACGGAGGCCGCCCGTCTCCCCACTACGCAGCCTCCATGTGCTGTCATACAGATGCCACACATACATATGGAGCAGGCCACGAATTGTTTTCTGTCGTACTCCATATAAATCTTGTATGGCCCCCTATGGTTAAAAAATTGTAAACTAAAACTTCTACATTTGTCCTGTCTAAACGAAATAATAATAAACTGGACAGATTTACATAATCTCCAAATGAGGTGGATAAGAGAGTGAGCTGGACGGGGCTACTTCTGACCGGAGGAGTCCTGGGGGCTTTTCATCATCCACGGCTATTTAGGTACAGCCAGAGTTTGTAAAACACAAATAAATAAGGCATTAAGGTACTTGTTGTACCAATCACAGAGCGTGTGCGGCCGAGACCCCTGCGAGAGACATCTGGAAACCATTGTCGCAATAAAATTCTTTCCCATATCTGGCGAGCAGCATCTGCACAGAAACCATTCATTGTTCTCGTGTTAGTGGGTGTGATGTATAAACATGTATACCGGAGTCTGTATATAGTGCACACATGTATGTACGAATGTGCAAAATACACACATGTAGCAGAGCTGAATTTGTCCTTTTTGAGCTGCATCAATTGGTCATCCTAGTAGGATTTGTGTCTGGAGCTGAAGAACCGAGAAATCTAGGACAGGTGGGATACTAGGGATGTGCTAGACACAGCCACCAGGCTGTAAGATATGACTTTTAAGTTTAAGACTGGTTTGGAAGCAGTCACATCATGAGATTCACGAATTTCTCGGAGGCTGTTTTTTCACGTCGCGGTCAATCTTCGTTTTCATGCAGCAATTTTCAGAAAACTGCGGCAAAAAATGAGAATTGATTGTAAAGTGAAAACACAGCCTGAATAGGTTTTTGCGGAGAACCTCTTTCAGGATGGAGTTGCTAACAAAGAAATCAATGAAGGAAGTTCTATTCCCACAAACATAGATTTGGTATATAAAACTCGGCAACGGTCCCTGAGACGCACTGGCCAAAATCTAACTGGACCCATGTTAAATGGACACTAACTTTTCAAGCTGATGCTAATCTAATAGTACACCGGATATAAAACAACTTTGTCATTTACTTGCTGTAAAAATTTAGTTGTTTAATCCATGCAAATTCTGTGTGAAGTTGCTGCCACTAGGTGTCTCACTTCCTGTAATCTGCAGTCTACACCCTGTTGTCAAGCAAAGTCTGTCCCTGGTTGCAGAGCAGAATTGAGGGACTGCAGAAGTGTCTCTTCACACCCTGCCCATACAAGTCTATGGAGAAGGGAGGGCTAGCAGGCAGCAGAGAGAGTGAGTGCGAGTGTGTGAGTCAGACACAGACATGCTGCCAATAGAAGTCTATGGAGAGGGGAGGAAGCAGGAGCTGAGTGAGAACACACAGACGTGCTGGTAAGATTTCTATGTCTCTCCAGTGCTGGATTCTCAGCTACACTGCTCATTACTGCTGTCTAATATCTTCCATGCAGCTGCCGCTTCTTCATGTGTGTGTGTGTGTGTGTATATATATATATATATATATATATATATATATATGTACAGTATATATATATGATATATAGATATATAGAGATAGGAGAGCAGTATTCTCCTCTTCTTTGTGTACTGTGTATAGAACACATGATAGTACCGTAGTTAGGATCTGCCCACTAGATCAGAGACCACTGAGAAATATGAATAGAACCCGCAGAGGGGAAAACTATTAAAAAATGCAGAATACAAGTCATATAATGGCCAGAAATAGTGTTACTCCTCATGCAAACTTCCCCTGAAAAGTTAGGTATGCTTTAGATGAGTTATCTCATGATAGCAAGTTATGGTATAGTGCTATGATATATCATAAGTTACTGATTGGTGAGGGGACAACCACCGGGACCCCAACCGATACCTAGAACGACATTGTACAGAGAAGGATAGGAGATAGACGGACACCACATGTTCTAGACAATACACGTTTTAAACTTACCACACTGTATAAGATTCACTGGATCTAGAAAGAATTTGGATAATGTGAGGCACATCTAAACTTGGCCAAAAAAATTCCTTTTAAGTCCCATCGCCTGGAGAAATCTCCATTAACCGACATGGAGGTGCCGGCCTACCTGACACAGCCACCTTTCCCACACCCAGACAGAGGAAATGAGATTGTGTATTCCCGGGGTGACGTTCTCAAGGTGGTCCTCAACCACAGAAAACATGTGTGATTATTATTAGTGTTTTTATTTTTTCTTCCAAGACCGCAGCTGTCTGGGTTAATTTTCTTCATTTTAGACCCTAGATTAACAACCAGGGAAGGACACGTTGCTTAGGTATAATAAAGTCACGAGAGACTCGGAGCAGAGTAACCCGATCGCTTGCTAGCTGGCTACTGACAGGTGGTTAGTTTAGTAAACTAGCTAAGCTGAAGCCTCAGGAGACCGGGAGAAGGAGCGGCGTGTGCATGTATGTAGTGCAACCGCAGCCACAATTAAATAAAAAATAATAAAGTTACTCCATGGCTGACCACCTGGATGAACAATACACGAGGTTATCAGCCTCTATGCATCAGTAGAGAGATCTAATAGTAGGGCAGGAGCGGTCATGATCAATGCTCCACAGGTGCCTCAATAATAAAGGAGGCTTCAAGGACTTTGATATCCTATCCTCACCTCCACCAACCAGCCGAAGGGGCTAAGCACGTACTGTGAGCGTTGAGTCTCCTCCACCGGTTTACCTAGGACCAGCGCCATGGACTCAGTTCCAAATCTGGACCAACTCGGACACCCAAGGGTCAAATTTCATTGCAGAAGAGAAGACAAAGAAACGGTGCTGACCTGGTAGCCAGCATGGTAGGTTCAACATAGGACCAGACCAGGGGCGTAACTAGGAAAGACTGGGCCCCATAGCAAACTTTTGACTGGGGCCCCCCCTCCCCTGGGTGTCACACGACCCCCCCTTGTAGATAGTGCCTTTTTTACAGCCCCCTGTAGATAACACCATACAGCCCCCCTGTAGATAACGCCATACAGCCCCTCTGTAGATAACGCCATACAGCCCCCCCTGTAGATAACGCCATACAGCCCCCTCTGTAGGGAACGCCATACAGCCCCCCCTGTAGATAACGCCATACAGCGCCCTTTGTAGATATCTACAGAGGGGGCTGTATGGCGTTATCTACAAAGGAGGCTGTATGGCGTTATCTACAGGGGGGACTCTGTATGGCGTTCTCTACAGTGGGGGCTGTATGGCGTTCTCTACAGAGGGGGCTGTATGGCGTTATGTACAGAGGGGGCTGTATGGTGTTCTCTACAGGGGGGGCTGAATGGCGTTATCTACAGGGGGGCTGTATGGCGTTATCTACAGAGGGGGCTGTATGGCGTTATCTACAGAGGGGGCTGTATGGTGTTCTCTACAGGGGGGGCTGAATGGCGTTATCTACAGGGGGGCTGTATGGCGTTATCTACAGAGGGGGCTGTATGGCGCTAACGCCATACAGCCCCCTGTAGAGAACGCCATTCAGCCCCCTCTGTAGATAACGCCATACAGCCCCCCCCTGTAGGGAACACGTACAGCCCCCCCCTGTAGGGAACGCCGTACAGCCCCCCCTGTAGGGAACCCCGTACAGCCCCCCCCTGTAGGGAACGCCGTACATCCCCCCCTGTAGGGAACGCCGTACATCCCCCCCCTGTAGGGAACGTCGTACAGCCCCCCCCCGTAGGGAACGCCATACAGCCCCCCTGTAGGGAACGCTATACAGCCCCCCTGTAGGGAACGCCATACAGCGTCCCCCCTCCCAAAAAAATGCGACCTACAGTGTGTCCTACAAAAGACATGTATCCCCATCTCCACAGGATAGGGGATACATGTGTGATCGCTGGCAGCGATAGGGAGAACGGGGGACTGAAAGTCCCCTGAAGTTCTCCATGACTAACCTCTGACTTCCGGCGTCTGCGCAGCTCAATAAAAATGAAAGGAGCGCTGGTCACGCATGCGCACAAGCACGACCGGCGCTCCATTCATTTCTACGGAGCTGCCGACACAGACCCCGGAAGTCCGAGGTTTGTGATGGAGAACTTCAGGGGACTTTCAGTCCCTCGTTCTCCCTATCAATGCCAGGGATCACACATGTAACCCCTGTCCTGTGGAGATCCTGTGGAGAGGGGATACATGTCTTTTGTTTAATGGCAGAGCAGGGAGATACCTCCCTGCTCTGCCGTAGTGTTCAGTGGCGTCGGCTGCTACGGCGGTAGTTACGCCACTGGACCAGACAAGTCCTACAACGAAGATATTTTTATAGACTTGTTGTGGTCGAGTTGAGAAATATGAGAGGCAATGAAGCCAGCGAGGGCTACTGAAGATATGCGGCCTATGTAAACCATGCCTACACACTGGAGTAAGGGCGGCCATTGACATATTATTTTCAGTCATTCAAACCATCTGAAGGTCGTTAATGATAAATCTTATGTCTATGGACATCGGCTCCAATAATTGGTGTGCTTATTGTTCACATCTTAAAAATGTTCTTGCTCCTGACTGGTAAACGCTATTCTGTATCATGGCATATCTCTCTTCATGTACGCCGTTATCAGAAGGCTCATCGGATCCAGGGAGGAAGAGTCTTTATGTCTATGGCCAGCTATGGTAATTTCTTCATTTCTCATTGACCACTGGGTGTTATTGATACAGTTCATTTGCTCAGAATCTGAAGAATTCCTCTGGCCATACAGCCACTTCCTCTCTTCCCTCGCTCCGGAGATGTGGCCCTACAAAGACCAGCAGCGGGGCAATTAGCTGCAGCACAATTACCAGCGAGGTTAAGAAACCTGGAAGTGAACCGTGTCAGACGGAGGCCGCCCACATTCCCTGAAGGCCGGCTAAGTGAGGAAATTACAATCTGTCAAGTTTTGAAGACAGGAAAAGAGGAACATCTGGAGAGATTAAACCTACATTCATACGAGCTACAAAAATAGATCCAAACAAGTTTATAAATACTGAGTTAAATTTGGATGTGGAAAGCAATCTTCCTTTTCTTAATGCATTATGATGATGTAGATACGGTGAAACGCAAATTGTTCCGGCTCAGCCTTGGACCTTATCTGACTTGGAGCGTCACACTGTAGGCGTTTGGGTTAAAACCGATGAGGGTTATAAAAGTCTGTACTTTCAAATATGGCCCAAAAAATGTTGTTGCGTTAAATAAGGGGAAAGCATAACGGACAATGCAACGCTATTATCGGAGTCATCCCCTTTACAAGAGGAACCGATCTGGTAATAACGGGGCTGCGGTTTTCCAAAAGGCTACAAGCACCATATGTTCTCCTCAATGCACCGCAGATACAGGCTTAGTGGATAAACCGCCAGGCTTTATGATCTATTGCATTCCCACTGCCTTGTAGGGCTTTTCTCACGTTAAAAGGGACTAGTTACAGTTGCCATCATATAATGGGCATTGCCGTGATTTTCACCTTGGTGATTAATGAAAATCAAGGCACGAAAAAATGCGTAATGACCGTGGAAAAAATACCACAAAAACGAGAAGTGTGAATCCACCCTAAGGGGAGGTAGCAGGAGAAAGCCGTCAGCCGAACCGTGTGCATCCGAAACTCAATAAGGAACAATAGATTATTTGACCATTACATCAAACCAAAGAAGCAAAAAATCAGTTCCAAAGTTAAGTTGAGACGGAGTCGTCTCCTGTTGGACCCCATAGGTACTGCTGTGACGCTATAACGGGGCTTTATTATCATGTAAGAATCTGGGCCTATTGGATAACTCATGGTAGGCCAGTCTGACCCTAGTTTATTAATAATACCATAAAATTAACTAATTCCCACACCACAACATAAATGCATGTCTATAACGCACTGTGCTGTATATCTAATGTGTGTTGATGGCCGAAATCCCACTGCTATGGCTGGGAGCAGATCTAGCTCCGATTCAGCCATTAACCCTGATTTCACATTGTCAGGTTGCGAACAATGGGGGAAATGTATTAAAACTTGTCAAACTAATTTACATAGGCGGATAATGGGCCAAATATATGAATACATTTTGGGTCATCTTTGGCTGTCCGTGCAACAGAAATGCAAATCTACAGCTGATTTGCGGCATACCTTACGCCATTAAATTATGATAATCTATCATTTCGGTGGAAGCCCTGCCCACTTTAGCTAAACTCCGCCCATTTCTCACCCGTTTCGTAAAGGTGTCGAGAAAGGTAAAGTCACGAAGTTTAGCACAACTACGGCGTGCACCAAAATGTACATCTTTTTTATGCCACAAAAATGGCGTAAACCTGTTGGTATGTTCCTCCCCCAGTGTGACCAGGAAACGCACCCATAAACCCCTATGTAAGGATCCAATTACCGTACTACACAGACTTTATTACGAGCCGCCAGCTCATTGTATGATTAGTGCATCTGATGTTATTCATCAAGACCAAGAGAACGCCTTTGAAGCGAAATTCCAACAATTTATGCAATATGCAGAAGACAGATAACACATTCTGAAATGTTAAAATACTTGATATATAATATTTATATAGTTATGAACTTCCTCTATACTAGACAAACGAATGTTTGCTTTTCAAAGTCAAAGGAACAGATCGTGTCTGACCGCTGCGTTCTCTAAGATCCGGCACGCACGGACGTCGTCCTGCCCCAAATGTGTTCCACTTCATCCATTGACTATTGGAGAATATCCGCAGGCACAATAATCGCTAATTGTGACTATTGACTAGATTTCCCTTTATCTGTAGGTTCCCATGCCGGATGTGATGTTTTTTGTACGTAGGGGCTGAATGAGGCGGTTTGTGAAGACCTAACACCAGCGGAATCTCAAATTATGTTGAAGTGGCGATAACCGAAACTGACCGGAGAGACAGCGCCTCCCCACCCCCAAATTCAGGCTGACAGAGCAGGCCGGCGGGCTTTCCGTGGAGATGTAATCTACATCCACAGCTTGGGAGCGATGACAATGTTTCATCTCGAGATCAGAATTACATTAGTATGCAGGAACCAGTGAGTGAAAATGTAGGCGCTTAAAGAATGAGGAGGCATGGTCGGCTCTAGGAGTGAGATATACACACACCTATATATTCCTTATTATGAACTGTCCTCTTTGTCCTTATCTAAACATTCAATATTTCACCCAACCAAGGTTCACTGCCTCAAAAAAGCAGCCACCATCTGCAGGTCTCTGGGGAGTGGTCACATACTGTAGGTCAGAGTTCCCAACCTTTTCGGACTCGAGGCACCCCTGGAAAGAAACAAATTTCCTTAGGGCACCCCCATCCCCCTTCCTATACATAGCGCCACTGTTGCTGCCTGAAGGAGCGGAATCCCTCTGTTGCCAAGGATTCCGCTTCTGAACGCAGTGCTTGATGTCTCTGTCCATATATGGACAGTGACATCAGGGGCAAACCCTGAAGCGGAATCTCCATCCACAGCATTGCCTACGCTGTGACCAGGGATTCCACTCCAGGAGAAGCCCCTCACGTCTCTGTTCATTTATGGATAGTGACATCAGTGGCATCTCCTGGAGCCGAAACACCGGCCACCGCGCCAACAACGCTGTGAACGGGGATTCCACTTCAGGAGTTGCCCCTGATGTCACTGTCCATATATGGACAGTGACATCATGTGCTCCATTAAGGAACAGAATCCCCGGCCACAGGGGGATTCCGCTCCTTCAGGGAGCAACGGTGGCACTATGTATAGGAAGGGGGGTGCCATCTACAGAGGTGGGGGGTGCCATCTACAGAGGTGGGGGGGTACACTCGAGTCAATTTTCTAGGCGCCTTGACAACCTGGCTCCTGGGATGAGTCCACCCTTGTTCCGTAGTTTGTATGCCCCTTTGCAGTTGTTCTACAAGACTTAGCCTAGTGCTCATGAAGACGATGAGGATCAGCTGAGGATTGCTACCGTATTTTTTGGGGTTGGGGTCAGCATTAATGATACTGATATGATGCAAATTGTCTTTCTTTATACTTTTTCAAAGCTTGAAAGTGAAGCTTCTCCGCAAATAGTGTCCACTACCGCTGACCGCCGGATGAAGGCCATAATATATCCAGTGTCTGGTAGAAATCCCAGACTGCCTGCACTCTCCTGACAGCCATATGTGATTATAAAGTGTTAGTCTTTGATAGTGTATTTTATGATAGCGCATTATATTCAGTTATAGCCGGCAGGGCAGCCTGGAACGCCGTCAAGTGTCGTAAATATGAAATCAAACAGCCAAAGCTTGGAACAATCAGAAAGAATAGCCGTGCCGAACTGCGGTTACTCAGTAAGTACAGCTTAGCATTTTGCAGAAAAATAAATTATTGAGGGGTGGAAAATAAGAAAAAAGGTCAAGAAATAAAATTTGTAAATAATTTATCATGTATAACCTGGTGTCAAGGCTGAAGTTTATTAAATAGCAGGTTCTGCATGTAGCCATCAGACACGGCCATTCAGAAGAAATAGTCCCAGCGATGGCTCATAAATCAAGGTCCCTATTTATTAAGTGTCTGGACAAAGAATGCGACAGTTCAGATGTTATTGAAACAGTCAATTTCCCAAAGCCACTTTTATGGCTGTTATTGTAACGTGATGAGCAGCAGTGATGTGCTGGACGACAGCAATGTAAATGTGATATAGTATGTTTATCGTGTGCTGCGAGCCCAGGAAACAGGATGACTCCTATGGAGGTCAGCGATGGTCCTAACATGCAGCGGAAGGGACCCTCCATAGGGTCTCATTATGCCAAGCTCTGCTTTTTGGGGTTTTATAAAAAAAGACCATTGAATGGATCCCAGAACAGTAAAGAAAACCTTCTCCAAAAGAAAGGTTTCCCCACAACCACTGCTGGGATCCAATACCAATTTGTACTTGATATTTCAAAGCCAAAAAGCAGAAAGTAAACTCTTGTTTCATAAATACAGTAGTTCCCCGAGTCGTCCTCTTTCTTGGTCACCTACACGGGTAACGGAAGGGTGACTACCACTTATAGCCACCTTTACAAAGCCCATGAGGGTGGTCACCCAGCTTGTCATAGACCCTGAATGGCTTTTAAATCAGATCTGTAAAGCAGAGTTTCTTAATGTTGGATGTCAGTCGTCATTGGAATTCTCCTCATGAAACTTCAATATTAAAATGATAAGAACTATAGGTCACAACCTCCAGACTACTCCCTGCTCAATGTACACGCTGATGCAGAGGTCAGGACAATGCAACATTGGTAAGGTCAATGCAAAGCAGCCCAGCAATGTCCGTAAGCTTAGCTGCCTGATGCTGTGGACAAGACAACTAGAAACCACAGGTCATCTGTGATGCTGCTATCATTTCTGTATATCACGGATGTAACCCTGGTCAAATGTTGGCCATAGAGACTACATTTTTGTCAGCGGATCCCGTTGAAATTGACGCTCACGTCTTTAGGACCTTGCAGATAGTCCACATGTCAATAGGACATAGCAGACAGTCCACGTGTATATAGGACCTAGCAGACAGTCCACATGTATATAGGACCTAGCAGACAGTCCACATGTCTATAGGACCTAGCAGACAGTCCACATGTCTATAGGACATAGCAGACAGTCCACATGTATATAGGACATAGCAGACAGTCCACGTGTCTATGGGACCTAGCAGACAGTCCACACGTCTATGGGACCTAGCCGACAGTCCACACGTCTATGGAACCTAGCAGACAGACCACATGTCTATAGGACCTAGAAGACAGCCCATATGTGTGTAGGGCCTAGCAGACAGTCCACATGTCTATAGAACCAAGCAGACAATCCACATATCTATAGGACATAGCAGACAGTCCACATGTCTATAGAACCAAGCAGACAATCCACATATCTATAGGACCTAGCAGACAGTCCACATATCTATGGGACCTAGCAGACAGTCCACACGTCTATGGGACCTAGCAGACAGTCCACACGTCTATGGGACCTAGCAGACAGTCCACATGTCTATTGGACCTATCAGACAGTCCACATGTCTATGGGACATAGCAGACAGTCCACATGTATATAGGACATAGCAGACAGTCCACGTGTCTATGGGACCTAGCAGACAGTCCACACGTCTATGGGACCTAGCCGACAGTCCACACGTCTATGGAACCTAGCAGACAGACCACATGTCTATAGGACCTAGAAGACAGCCCATATGTGTGTAGGGCCTAGCAGACAATCCACATGTCTATAGAACCAAGCAGACAATCCACATATCTATAGGACATAGCAGACAGTCCACATGTCTATAGAACCAAGCAGACAATCCACATATCTATAGGACCTAGCAGACAGTCCACATATCTATGGGACCTAGCAGACAGTCCACACGTCTATGGGACCTAGCAGACAGTCCACACGTCTATGGGACCTAGCAGACAGTCCACACGTCTATGGGACCTAGCATACAGTTCACATGTCTATTGGACCTATCAGACAGTCCACATGTCTATGGGACATAGCAGACAGTCCACATGTCTATAGGACCAAGCACACAATCCACATGTCTATAGGACCTAGCAGACAGTCCACATGTCTATAGGACCAAGCACACAATCCACATGTATATAGGACCTAGCAGACAGTCCACATGTCTATAGGACCTAGCAGACAGTCCACATGTATATAGGACATAGCAGACAGTCCACATGTCTATAGGACCAAGCACACAATCCACATGTATATAGGACCTAGCAGACAGTCCACATGTCTATAGGACCTAGCAGACAGTCCACATGTTTATAGGACATAGCAGACAGTCCACATGTATATAGGACATAGCAGACAGTCCACATGTCTATAGGACCAAGCACACAATCCACAGGTTTATAGGACCTAGCAGACAGTCCACATGTTTATAGGACATAGCAGACAATCCACATGTATATAGGACATAGCAGACAGTCCACATGTCTATAGGACATAGCAGACAGTCCACATGTTTATAGGACATAGCAGACAGTCCACATGTCTATAGGACCAAGCACACAATCCACATGTATATAGGACCTAGCAGACAGTCCACATGTCTATAGAACCTAGCAGACATTCTCCGACCGCAGGTAAAATTATGATCCATAGAGTTAGATTTTAACCTGTAATTTATTTTGTGTACCTGAAAATAAGCATCGTTAGTTGTCTGGTATCCGATATTCAGACATGCACGTTGATGAGGGAGTTGTGGTTGGGAGTTGTTGACCAAAAGGTTGTTTGTCTAAGGTCTATCTCAGGTCTATTTTAGGGTCAATCTACCAACCAATTTTAGTCTTTTTTATTTTTTTTTTTACTGAAAGGGTTAAGCTGATGGCCATGACAGAACCCCCATAACATGTGCAGTTCAGTGGAATCCTACACAATGGACTTCTAGTAAGGAGATCAATTTTAACGCTATAAATTTCAGTGTAGACAATTTAATGAGAACGGTGGCTGGCTCGAGTTCTCTCACTTCAAAGAGCTCATATATGGCTGGAAAAAATGAATACAATAGACCTTCAGATGCCAGGGAAACGCTCCTAAATATAAGAGGCCAAGTCCACGGCGGTACATTTCTGGGTGTCTACAGGTGAATTCCGGCCTCAATGATGATAAGTTCCTCCTGTCTCTCTGCCCAAACTGTCCTCGCTATCTTATATTCCGCCCCAGCCAGGATGAGGTTTGCACATGTGAACCGTAATATTGTTGTGTGAACGTGGCCTAGTGGGTTATCTCCAAAAAACCTGAAATGTGCTCCTCGACCAAAACCGGCAACACGGCCATTTCTTCTCGGAAAATATTTTGATTCGGTCAACCAAAACAACAGAACGGGCCAGGATGAATAAATTCCAGTTTGTCACGCCATCTGAAGCTCAGAAAGACTGGAAGGGTTACATTTGCACCGTGATTCAAGTTCTGGCAGGTCAGCAGCTGGAACAATGGCCGAGTCCAGGTCTCATTTGTTACCGCAGCCACACAATACGGCGCTCTGACATTCTTGTTTGACATGTAAAGCTACCTCAGATTAGGAACAGCGATGATTGAAAGATTACTCTCTCCACACACCGAGTAAATCATTTTGTCGGGCCGGGACTTTTACTTTCTCATCAGGTGGAAAATTAGTTACCAAACCTGTCAGGCTGAGAAGTCTCAGCAAGGATGAACGGAGGCCATTTCTCCTCGCAGACAGAATTCCTCGAAGCAAGATCTGAAGGAGTTCCATTGGTGTAGTCCAAAGATCATCGAATATCTATGGGAAGTGCTTGACGAGCGCCAGTCACCGGCAGCAAAAAGGATATAGCTAAGAAAAAAATTCCCCATTGGAACAAATGTTACTCCAATACCCTAATCCGGCCATCTTTTGGGTTGGGTACCTGCCAATGGTAGAAGATAGTGGCAACCACTATGGAAGCAAACAAATAACCCCGAGAGCATTTGTCCCTTTTTAGTCCCTTCCATTACTTAACAGATACCCACATTGCAAGTTTCATGGAGGAGTCATTAGGACTCCCAAATTATAAATATTTGTAAGAGCCGAGTTCACTAGGTAACACCCGATTGAGTTTGGACAGTTGCCTGGTAAGAGGCATTGACATCAAAAGGTGACCGCCCTGGACCAGGTTAATAAAATATGTAAAATGCGTCTTCCACTGGATCCCACTATTGCCCTCCTCCGACTTATACAACCCCCGTCAATCAATACACAAGTTATGTGATACATATTTTTTTCACAGCCGCCAGGCTGCTAATATCCGCAAAGTGGAAATCGCCCATGATCCCGACCATCCCTCAATGGATCAACAAGATTGATCAAATTTACAGATTCGAAGAGCTCTCACATGGGGAGTCTCGTTCTTATACTAAATTCTGACTGGTCTGGGACCCATGGATCTCCTTTAGAGGTTTTCAGAAATCCTAAATCCATTTATTACATATAAGTATATATGTTTTACTGGGAAGTTTTTGACCTTCTTATATACCTTACGTATCCTTTATATCCTTTGTTTTACTGTTTTTTGCCATGTTGCACTTACTTGAACCTGAAACGTACTGTATAAGGGTATCTTTTGATCCCCCACCCCTTTTTTTTTCTACCTCCTTTCTATTGTTAAAATATCACAATTAACGTATACTGAAGATATGCTTTATCCACCACTCAACGCGTTATAAGATCCAATGGAAATTGCTGGATAACTTATGTATCCAACGGATTTATAGGTTTGTACTGTTTTATATCTTGAAAATGTAACAATAATAATAAAAAAGGTAACCCCCCTGGATTTCGATGTTCTTCTAAAGACCAATGGGGTAGCCTTCTATGATGCACCACCATCAGTCATCTTGCGGGGAAACATGGCGGCTGGTACCTAGTACTGGAGCAAAGGATTCTAGGTAATTTTTTTTTTACATTTAGAGTCGACGCATGGGATAAAGTAGAGAAAATGATTGTCAGGAGACAGTGTTGTAAGTCTCGCCTCTCCGGTGATTACGAGTTGTCGATAAAAGGCTGAAGTGTTTTGCGTGATATTTTTTGGGGACTGGAGAAATGTCTCTTCTTCCTGGGGTGCGATGGTTGTAATAAACATACTGAATGACTAAATATTCACCAGTACGGCCGGCTAATCATTACCAAGCACAGAACAATTAGCGAGCATTTACTGACTGGATCCAGCCTCAAGATTTATTGATGTAGAGAGTCAATATTGATTTCCAGAATAGGCAGGGTCTTTATTGACCCCCTGAGACAATGCAACTCAGGCGTTTAGTGGAAATAAGTCAATGTTACGCACGGAGAGTCAAACAGGCCTTGCTCAAACAGTCTTTAGCGTGAATGTGAAACTACTATTTAATTGTCGTTAAATAAACGCGGCTGTAGCTTGTTCAGGACCTCGCCAAATAATGTTATTGACATAGAACTTCATTATTTTCTTGTAGAGGTAACACATCACGTCCGTTCTTTGTGTTCCAGTCATAATGGACAGTGTTTGCCCACAAGATTACACAAATGGGTGAGGTGTCCGCATGTGACCCCGAGTGCGGCTGCAGGAGACGGGGTAATTGACGAGGCCATTCGGCGTCTGAGTCTACATGCATAGAAAATGATGTCTTTGCAAATACTTGAAAGCGGAGAGTCCGTCACTTTATACAGTACATAGCGAGAAAAGTATCAATATCAATGGTGATATTCTCCATAGGATGCCCTGTCTTCAGGAGTGGCAACACAGGCCAACGCTTCCAACCACTAACCAGACGCTGCTGCTAATTCCGCATCTGGACCCTACAATTCTGACTATCAGGTAATTCCCGAGTGAAGTTGGTTTTGGGATTATTTTTGATGCAGTCCAGACCATAGAGAAAGAGAGGGAGTGGGAGATATGCTGGACTAAGAGGCGGCACATCTACAGTGAGGTCTCCGGCTTGGGGTTTTACAGATGGTTCTTTAATAATAATCGTCATTATAAATGTATCTTAGAGAGATTCTTTTCAGAATATTATAGACCCAGTACATTGATATCTTCTCAGTCTATTTCTACTAGATCACTATGCCTGAAGCACAATAACAACCCCTAACACCTCCTGTTACAGGCGACCATCCAAGCCTTTGTCTAACCAATATTCCTAAGCCGCCTGTGCCATACCACTATCCGAAGGAATCTCGTGCCCGACCACCAACACCCAGAATTCCATATTCCTAACCACTATACCCCTAGATTACCTTGTGTCTGACCAGTAACCCCAAGAATTCCCTGTGATTGGCCACTAACCCAAACAATCCCTAGCTCCGGACCACTTACCCCGAATCCTCTTTGCCAAACAACTATATCAAAGAATCCCATGTGTCGGACCATCAGTATCTCCTTATGCCAGACCACTATCTCCCAGAATCTCCTTATACTAGACAACTATCTGCCAGAATCCCCTTATGCCAGCCCTATACCCCAGAATCCCGTTATGCCAGCCCTATACCCCAGAATCCCCTTATGCCAGCCCTATACCCCAGAATCCCCTTATGCCAGCCCTATGCCCCAGAATCCCCTTATGCCAGCCCTATACCCCAGAATCCCCTTATGCCAGACCACTATCTCCCAGAATCTCCTTATACTAGACAACTATCTCCCAGAATCCCCTTATGCCAGCCCTATACCCCAGAATCCCCTTATGCCAGCCCTATACCCCAGAATCCCCTTATGCCAGCCCTATACCCCAGAATCCCCTTATGCCAGCCCTATGCCCCAGAATCCCCTAATGCCAGCCCTATACCCCAGAATCCCCTTATGCCAGCCCTATACCCCAGAATCTCCTTATACTAGACAACTATCTTCCAGAATCCCCTTATGCCAGCCCTATGCCCCAGAATCCCCTTATGCCAGCCCTATACCCCAGAATCCCCTTATGCTAGACAACTATACCCCAGAATCCCATTATGTCAAACAACTATCCCCCTGAATCCTCTTATGCCAGATAACTATCCCCCAGAATCCCCTTATGCCAGACCCCTATACCCCAGAATCCTGTGCCATACCATTATCCCATAGAATCCAGTGCCTAGCCACCAAAGTCCAGAATTCCATATATATATATAATTTATACCCCTAGATTCCCTTGTGCCTCACCAATATCCCCCAGAATCCCATGTGCTAGACCAGTAACCCCAAGAATACCCTGTGACTGGCCACTAACCCAAAAAATTCCCAATGCCGGACTACTATCCCCAGAATCCTCTGTGCCAGACCACTATCCACAGAATCCTCTGTGCAGGACCATGGTCCTAAAGAATACCATGTGTTTGACGACCATCCGCCAGTATCCCCTTATGCCGGACCACTAACGCCCAGAATACCTTTATACCCCTACCCCCAAATATGCCCTTATTTCAGAGCCCTATCCCCCAGAATGCCCTGAGTTGGACCTCTATTGCCCAGAATCCCCAAATGCCAGACGACTATCCCCCAGAATCCCCTGTGTTTGGACCACGATGCCCAGTGGCAGCTGTAATCATGGCCAACATGACTGATAAAAAAACAAAGAAACATCCAAATAGAATTTTTACAACTTGAGGACGACCCAGCAACTTCCCGTATCTTTAGAGAGAAGGTCTAACTTTTATAAAAGACTAAAAACCAATTATTCCACCATGTATTAATCACCCCCCCCCCCCACCACCTGTACCGCTGCGGTGTCAGACCCCGCCACCTGTTCCTTATCAACGTCCCAATATGAAAAATGGCAAAATATTAAAACGCCACAGAACCTACACCAAGAAATACAACCCATGAGTCCTCAGCTTCCGGCCTGGAAATCAAGACTAAATTCTAGAGAAAAGTGATATGTGAATGTTGTTGTGTTAAGGGCTTGTGAGATCTGTGGTCGTGCCGCGTACACCGTAACATCCTGAGCACAATATTGCGTTACGCCGGACCCCGGGTCCTACTGTACGCAGTGAATATTATATTGCTCAGATACGTGCTGAGGATATTATATCGTGAGGATAATAAATTGCGCAGGGCCGTGCTGTGGACGGAAAACTGAATACACCGTATCATCGTGTCAGGAATAGCGCTGGAGCCGGGCGTGCAGGTGCGAGGAAAGAAAATTCATCATCCTCGCCGACAACGCTGTAATCTCACTGTCAGCTGACACAATGATCAATGGAGAGGGCTCCTGTGCTGTGACCTAATTTTAACACGGGTCTTATAGATGCCCGAGATTGGGAATTACCACCGTATTTATAGATTTCCTGGGTAGATCTGGTAGTATAATATTTTTCGTCTTTTACAAGAAAGAACCTAATCTCAGCGGATTAGTTATTTATTAAAACGCGCATTGGAACAGGTCAAGTCTCGGGGTCAGAGGGAAAAAAATTAGATTTAAGAGGCGGGGGGGGGGGTTGTTTCGAGGAAAAGAGTCACCACTCGAAGCAAGGAGGCAGATGTAGTGACATTGTAATGAGACGTTATTAAGGGGAGATCAGGACTCTCAATATACCGGTTGTAGGGAAAACGGAAGAGATGGTGGCGGAGCCATGAAAGACGATGTCATGCTGGAACCCGATCAGTCTACAATACAAATAAAGAGAATAAACAGAGAATGTAATACGTGTGTCGCAGCAGGCGCCGTTTTCTGAACGCAGTTTTATTATTCACCAACTGTGTTGGGTTACCGCAATATGGAGACATCTCTATCTGCTCGTTGTGCCACCCGTGTGCACCAACGATGGATCAACCTGCCGCATCGTACTGAAAACAGACACATTGTACTTTTGTCACACGACACGTGTTAAATGTCCGTGGGACGGCAGTTGAAACAGCGGCCGTCCCACGGACCTATGTTTTTCATGTCCGAGATGCGCAGCGTTCGTGTGAACAGATTACGTCAAATTTGAACTGGAAATAACGCTGGACACCTCGATGGAACCCGACTGTTCTTTTTGTAAATCTATGGAATCCGTTGCGATTAAGTTGTGTCCATTGTGCAAAGGAGCCGAAACTGCGTTGTGGCTTCCATTATAAACACAATCTGCGCTGTAGATGTGAACAGAGCCTACGGCTGAATTCACATGTTGCGTGTTTTGCTGCACCCAAAATTTTGTTTTTTGGTGCAGTTTTTACGTTTTGCTGCGTAAATCGCAGCGTTTTAATGCTGCGGGTTTTGCTGCATATTTCTGTAGAACTAGAGAGATGGGATTCGCATGTGGAATCGTGGGATACGTTGACATGCAGCGGTTTAGAAAATACGCACTGCGGGTCAATTTCCATCCCGAAAAATACTACAGCGTGGGCATGAGATTTCCTGGAATCTCATTGGCTATGCTGGTACTGTATTACGCTGTGTTCACACGGCGGATTTTGCTTGGTGGGTCCAAGATTCCTACTCCCATTCGCTTCAATGGGAGGTTTGGGCGGAATCCGCTTTAAGATCACGAGCCGGACGCTTCTTTTTTCTCTGCTAGCTGAAAAAGATCAGCCAGCGGGCAAAGGAAGCGTCCGACTCCCATTGACATAAATGGGCGGCGGAATTTCCAGTGGAATCCGCCGCAAATATTCCTGCGTGTGAACAGGGCCTTACTGTTCTTCCCAGCTTACTTCTGAGATGTTCAGCCATGAAGTATCATCTCGCTCAGTTGTGCGTTTCCATCTGGACAGGACACACGTCCGCTCTGCTCCTCTACATCTGGTACAGTCGCAACTCGAAAATTATTTTGCTGTAACCGAAGACATAACTAACAAACAACTGTCCGATTATACAAATTCAAAGCTAAAAAATTACAAAAGGACGTGAAATATGAACATGCTCTGTTAAAAAATATATATACCAGCAGTGCCGCACATGCCTACATAGTACATGAATATAACTAGGCAAGGATAAGTAAGCTTATAACTAGACCATTTACATTCAGGGGCCTGGGAAAGCTGGGTGGCAACCGCTGTGGCAGATGTATTAGCAACCATATCGCCAAGAATCACATAGAATTGAGAACATACAAAATATTCCATCTTTGCTGAGTTATCAGTACTTGAAGTTACAGACCTGCCGCCTGCAGCTCTTCTCCTGCTTTGGCCCCATGACAACACTTCTTGCCTTTGCTTGAGGATTGTTCAGCCTACACAAATGGACAATGTATGGATCCAGATTACCATCCACATGATTGTCCACATCTGAATCAGCTTGATCAATGAAGGTTATGTGATTATACATGTGAACATTAAAGTGGGTAGCAATTCCAGAGAGTAGACAGGAAGTGTTGTCATAGGGACATAAAAGAACAGGAGTGGAGAAGGCATTAAGTACTGTATTGTATAATGTATTTCTGTACAGATAACCCAGCTACTAAATTATACAATATAAAAAAAAATATTTTATGTTAGATTAATCTATTCTATGCCCAGTGCGGTTACCGGGCACGTGTGCTTCCCTCGTGATGACCGGCTCACGCTGTCACTTCTGACCGTCTCTACTCACTTATTTACCCAGTTACTTCTCTTTTCTGTGATCATTTTCAGTTAAGCCGCCATCATACGTCACAGGATGATGAATGGTTACAACAAAGAGCCGTAATCCTGGTTTCAGACTTTACATTAGGCGTCTTTCACATGTACATTATGTAAATATATACATACTGATCACTGAAAAATGATAAATGATCCCTGATAAATGATCCCTGATAAATGATCCCTGGTAAATGATCACTGGTAAATGATAAATAATCACTGGTAAATGATAAATGATCACTGGTAAATGATCCCTGGTAAATGATCCCTGGTAAATGATCACTGATAAATGATCACTGGTAAATGATCACTGGTAAATGATAAATAATCACTGGTAAATGATCACTGGTAAATGATCCCTGGTAAATGATCCCTGGTAAATGATCCCTGGTAAATGATCACTGGTAAATGATCACTGGTAAATGATCCCTGGTAAATGATCACTGGTAAATGATCCCTGGTAAATGATCACTGGTAAATGATCACTGGTAAATGATAAATAATCACTGGTAAATGATAAATGATCACTGGTAAATGATCACTGGTAAATGATCCCTGGTAAATGATCACTGGTAAATGATCCCTGGTAAATGATCACTGGTAAATGATCCCTGGTAAATGATCACTGGTAAATGATCACTGATAAATGATCCCTGATAAATGATCCCTGGTAAATGATCACTGATAAATGATCCCTGGTAAATGATCACTGATAAATGATCCCTGGTAAATGATCCCTGGTAAATGATCACTGGTAAATGATCCCTGGTAAATGATCACTGGTAAATGATCACTGATAAATGATCACTGATAAATGATCACTGGTAAATGATCCCTGGTAAATGATCCCTGGTAAATGATCCCTGATAAATTATCCCTGGTAAATGATCACTGATAAATGATCCCTGGTAAATGATCACTGATAAATGATCCCTGGTAAATGATCACTGGTAAATGATCCCTGGTAAATGATCACTGGTAAATGATCCCTGGTAAATGATCACTGGTAAATGATCCCTGGTAAATGATCCCTGGTAAATGATCCCTGGTAAATGATCCCTGGTAAATGATCACTGGTAAATGATCACTGATAAATGATCCCTGGTAAATGATCACTGATAAATGATCCCTGATAAATGATCACTGGTAAATGATCAATGATCACTGGTAAATAATCACTGGTAAATGGTAAATGATCACTGGTAAATGATCCCTGATAAATGATCACTGGTAAATGATCCCTGATAAATGATCACTGATAAATGATCAATGATCACTGGTAAATAATCACTGGTAAATGGTAAATGATCACTGGTCAATGATCCCTGATAAATGATCACTGGTAAATGATCCCTGATAAATGATCACTGGTAAATGATCAATGATCACTGGTAAATAATCACTGGTAAATGGTAAATTATCACTGGTAAATTATCAATGATCACTGGTAAATAATCACTGGTAAATGGTAAATGATCACTGGTAAATGATCAATGATCACTGGTAAATGATCACTGGTAAATGATCAATGATCACTGGTAAATAATCACTGGTAAATGATCAATGATCACTGGTAAATGATCAATGATCACTGGTAAATAATCACTGGTAAATGGTAAATGATCACTGGTAAATGATCAATGATCACTGGTAAATAATCACTGGTAAATGATCACTGGTATCGGTCGCACAATTAAAATCATCCACAATCAATAAACGGTCAAAGACTGTAAAAAGTCACAGACCGGTGAGACCCACAAAGATTTTATTGCTGCCAATCGCCACAACTCTATTGCCTGAAGCTAAGCAGTAGATTTCTAGTACAAATGACAGATGTTAAAAGGGATTCCTGCGCGTATGGACTCAAAACAAAAAAAAAAGTGCAATATACTTACCTGACCGATCCCACTCTGGTGCCTGCTGCCGATCCTGTGTGTCCCCTGCCGCTCCTGTTGCCTTTGTGTGTGCAGAACTGGATGCACATAGTCACGACATACCGGATTTTCTTCTGCGGCCAATTGATGGCCCAAGTGGCGACGTTTTATCCATAGTGATAGTAATCAAATGGACCAACTGCATAATATCATTCGTTTTTAATAATCGTGTTATTTTTTAAACCGTTTTGTGACCGTACTTGTACTGACCGATATAATGCAGCATATATAAAACCTGGTGCGGGCAAAAACTGGAAAAGCTCCTTTACTTTTTGCACTAGTTTTTATAGAATAGTACTAAATAACCAGAAAACAGTGCATTTATCGGAAACTCACCTTCACAATTTCAATGTTACCACTAGTTCCCCGCTTAGACCCCCCAGGTACGTGACAGGTACCTAATAATGAGTCCGAAGATAAAAGGATATTTCAAGGCTACAGTCTTAAACACACCGGAGTAAACATGAGAATGGATTGTAGAAAGACTTTGAACCAAGCGTGTTCTTTTAAGTACGTCTCTGATTTCTCGGGGAGCTGACAAGAAGAACGATCGGCCTCATTGACTTTAACGAGAACACGCTTCTCCTTCTGCGCCGTTCTTCTCTTTTGTAACCCAGCCCCTTCTTATCTGCTTCATCTCACACCCTCAGGATGGATTTTTCCCTTTCTTATTTTTAATCTGGAATATATCTCCCTCCCATTAAAATTTCCATCTACAGAAAGAGAAAATAATAATATTACTGGAAGAAGGCGGCAGATCAATGGAGCGACATGAATCCTGCCCGCCATCGCCGGGAATCTGCAAACAAAGTCTTATGCGGTGTTAAAATATTGAAGCGTATTGTCTTTGTGAGTGTTAGTGAGCAAGAGACGACGGCCTTTATTTCCCTCTGTAGAGGCGCGGACGCCCCAAACAAAACCATCTGCACGCAGGATTTATGGGCACACTGTGAGAAGAATGGAAGTGAGTCATGACTCAAATAAGTCGAGTCGCTTCTCCCCTTATGTAAATCTACCCTCCCAAAGCAGACACTGAAACAGAGTTGGATTTTAATGGCCACAGCAGCCGTTTATTATTTAAATAACAATAACTTTAAATACCATAATTTTTGAATCCCCAAAAAAGGGGATACATCATAACAACAAATAACCCACTGCGACCCTATCAGGGTCATAACATTATAAACCAACCAGAATGACAGGGGCAAGTCCTTGAAGCCACCGATACTTAATTTTGGCCATCTGCCCACAAATACCTTACCCCCAGCCGTAACCCGGCCCAGGAGCACCAAATTACCTTTTTGCAGATGACCACCATATATATATAAATATATATAACCCAGCTTTCAAAAGGGGTAACACCCTAAGAAGCCGACAAATTGGGGGTGCATCCCGTGATGCATTCCCCCCCACCACTTTTTACGACCTACTTCAAGGACTCCCCCCCGCAGCTGCAATGACAAAATTTAACCTCCCCAAAGACAAATGTCAATAAGCAAATAAACTTTGACGAGAAGAACCACCATCCGCAGCAACCTTTTGCCGCGGTCAACCGATCCACATCAGGGCGGGCGGGCGGGAACATGTTCCTGCTTCTGTGTCCTGGCGAAGAGAGGGAGAGCACAAACAGGAAACAGGTACATCCCCTTCAATCCCCACCCCTTCTCACTCAAGCCCTCCTGCTGTCCCCCCCCCCTTTCCTCTCATAGGCCAGCCAACTCTGTGTCCCTCCCATCTATTTTAGTCATGGAGGCCTTCCCTTATTCCTTTTTTCTTCTTTCAGTACGGCCTCTTCTTGACTCAAATAAGTCGAGTCGCTTCTCCCCTTATGTAAATCTACCCTCCCAAAGCAGACACTGAAACAGAGTTGGATTTTAATGGCCACAGCAGCCGTTTATTATTTTAAATAACAATAACTTTAAATACCATAATTTTTGAATCCCCAAAAAAGGGGATACATCATAACAACAAATAACCCACTGCGACCCTATCAGGGTCATAACATTATAAACCAACCAGAATGACAGGGGCAAGTCCTTGAAGCCACCGATACTTAATTTTGGCCATCTGCCCACAAATACCTTACCCCCAGCCGTAACCCGGCCCAGGAGCACCAAATTACCTTTTTGCAGATGACCACCATATATATATAAATATATATAACCCAGCTTTCAAAAGGGGTAACACCCTAAGAAGCCGACAAATTGGGGGTGCATCCCGTGATGCATTCCCCCCCACCACTTTTTACGACCTACTTCAAGGACTCCCCCCCGCCAAAGCGAAACAGGCCTTGACCACCTCACGCCTGCGAGCTCCTCCACACTCCCACCGCTCGCTCAATTCCATCGGTCAAAGCCAGACTCCACATATCCATCCCCACCTCATTGAGGTGCACACCGTCCTCTCTCCAGTAGCTGCCTGTCCCAGCCTCCAGATCCCAGTGGCGCACCGCAACCCCACCATTACGCGTCACGAAGCTCGATATGGCCCTATTAGCCTTAATGCGAGCCTTGTTAATTTTTCCCACAGAACGGGCCATCCGCCAGTTCTTCCTAGGGACCATCTCAGACCACACCGTCACCAATTTAGGATAAGTTGCCCATAAGCAGAGCAAATCATGCTTGACGTCCCGTACCAACTCCCGGAAAGGGCGTATACCCAAATCGTTGCCTCCCACATGCAACACCAGTACCTCCGGCGCCCTGTCAAGCAGTACAAAATTGTGAAACTCGGGCAATACCCTGTTCCATGTCATTCCCCGTATACCCATCCACCTCACAACCGCCGCGTCCCGCGGAATCCTGAGCTGTCGACCGTCCGGCCGTACATCCGCGCGAAGGGCACCCCAGTACACAAAAGAATGTCCCATAATCCACACCATGCATGAGTCACGGCCTGCAAAACAAATGAAGAACATACACGCACCACCTCTTGCTGCCGCGTACCATTAATACTCAGGCGGAAACGCACGCACCCGGAATATGCTATACATCAAGATATCACAACATGTTCAAGCGCACATAAGAACGGAAACGTGCCGACTCCCAACGCCCTATCCGCTGCACGCCTGCATCATCTAAACCCCATCTCACCGCCTCCGTCGCTGCCCCTATACGGAAAGAATGAGACGAGTATTGCTCTGCCTGCACCCCGCTAGCCACCAGACACTTTCTGAAAACCGAAATAAACTGATACCGCGACAGAAACGAGCCATCCTCGTGCCGCAGCAACGGCCCGTCTGAGAGATCTAAACCCGCCAAGTACTCCTTGACACACAACACTGGACAAACCGGATTCTTTGGGACCGCCAGCAAAACCACTCGACGTCCTGCCCCTCCTTGGTCCGTTTTGGACCTTCGCAACACTATCTCCACCCTGTCTTCATACAAATCGACATTATCCTGCAACAAGCCCCCCGCTCTCACCGAACTGGGGGAAACCAATTCCCCTACCCGAAAAGCACCAAAAAAGGCTAACGCAAAAGCCAACCGGAAAAGCTTGCTCTCTTACTCTGAACGACACACCTGCCGCACCACCACCTCCAGGGAACACAACAATTGAAATGACACGGGACGCCTCTTATCCCTCACCACTACACCCCGTCTCAGCCCTTTCAATGCCTGGCCCACCAAAAACCGCTTCGTGATATCTGCCAACCCCCGTAACTTACAACCGAAAGCAATGGCCGCCACGAAGCGATTAACCTTAGCGACCGTGCAACCCCGGGCGAACGCATCCCCCAACCAAAACAGCAAGGCCACCATCCTATCATCATCCGAGCACACATCTCCCAAAGATCTCACCCACTCCTCCCATTGCCTCCATCCAGCCGCATACGACGACCACGTCGCACTGGCCAGTGAACGTTTAATCAATGCACCTGCCGCCTGGATACCAGCTCCCACAGATGACTGGGACAGTCCACCCCTGTTAACTCCGCGTCCGGGACCAGCTGCCGGAAACGATCCCACTGCGAGCGAGAAAGCGCGTCAGCAATACAATTCTCTACCCCGGGAACATGCACCGCCACCACCCATGCATTTAAACTCAAACAGGAAAGCACCAACTGACGCAACAAGCGAACCACTGGAGGGGACGACGCCGAAGTATTATTTATAGCCATCACCACCCCCAAATTGTCGCAATGAAAACGCACTTTTTTGTCCCGGAACCTGTCTCCCCAAATGGTGACCGCCACCACGATGGGAAACAGTTCGAGTAGGGCCAAGTTACGCGTCAGTCCCGCCTCCACCCATGCAACCGGCCATTTTCCCGCGCACCATTGACCTTTAAAGAACGCCCCGAACCCCACCGCCCCAGACGCGTCAGTGAACAATTCCAAATCGAAGCTATCTAACGCCCGGGACATCCAAAGAGAGCGCCCATTATACTGTGCCAGAAAATGGAGCCAGACCTGTAAATCTTCCCTGTGCTCTGCAGCCAGACGAATGAAATGATGGGGTTCCCGAACCCCCGCCGTCGCCGCTGCCAACCGCCGACAAAAAACCCTGCCCATCAGCATGATGCGGCAGGCAAAATTCAACTTCCCCAATAAGGACTGCAATTCACGTAGCGTAATTTTCCTAATCCGACACGCTCGCTCCACTACCAACCGCAAATCCCCCAACTTATCCTCCGGCAATCTGCACTCCATTGCTACGGAGTCGATAGTAATTCCCAAAAAACAAATGGTCGTCACCGGACCCTCAGTTTTTTCCACAGCCAAGGGTACACCGAACTCCCTTGACACCCAATTGACCGTCTCCAACAAATTTGCGCAAACCCCCGAACACGACGGGCCAACGCACAAGAAATCGTCGAGATAGTGAATAACTGATTCCACCCCCGCGACCTCCCTGACTACCCATTCCAAAAAAGAACTAAACACCTCAAAGTACGCGCACGACAACGAACAACCCATGGGAAGGCATCGATCAATGTAATAATCCCCTTCCCAATAACATCCCAACAACCTCTGGCTGTCCGGATGAACCGGCAACAAACGAAACGCCGCTTGAATATCAGTTTTTGCCATCAGAGCCCCTCTTCCGTAACCACGTACCAACGCTACCGCCGCATCAAACGACGTGTAGACCACAGAACAGAGATCCTGGTCAATGCCATCGTTAACCGACGCCCCCTTCGGGAAGGACAAATGCTGAATAAGCCGGAATTTGTTACCTTCTCGTTTTGGAACCACCCCTAACGGTGACACCACCAAACCTGGAACTGGGATCGTGCTAAAGGGGCCCGCCATTCTGCCCAGATCAATCTCCTTCCGGATTTTTTCCGAGACTACCCCCGCATGCTGATATGCCGACTTAAGGTTGCGCTGCGTGAAAGGGACCTCATGCAAAGGGGGCGGAATAACGAAACCGTAACCAAAACCTAAACTAATCAACCGCGCCCCCTCCTTATTGGGGTACCTACTTAGAAAGGGGGCCATCTTTATGAGTTTCACCGGAGTCTCCCCCATAACCAGACGCACCGCTGGCTCCCCCTTGTCGTTTACCCTTCTTAAAACATTTAGACGCTCCATGTGACTGCCCGCTGCAATGTGAACACGCATGCTTGAATTTACACGTCGCTCCAAATTTGCACTGCCCCTCATTGAACTGCCAACACGTCCCAAATTTTGAACCTGAGGCCTGACTACCCCCGCCGGAAGTTCCTGCTGCATTCCCGCTCCCGGGAAAGGACTGCCCCTGCTTATAAAGTGCCGTCACTTTCAACCATAAGGCTATGTCCTTATGGTCCCACCGTATATTCGGCCGCACCGCTTTCCTCTGCCGAAACTGCTCATCGTAACGAAGCCAGGCCTGGCCCCCATAAACCCGATGCGCCTCCCCCACCGCATCCAAATAACAAAACAAGCCGGAACAATTATCTGGCGCCTTTTCCCCAATAACGCTCGCCAAAATTGCAAAAGCCTGCATCCAATTGACGAACGTTTTTGGAATCAACCTGTACCGTCTCTTTTCTTCCTCATCCTTTTTTGTTTCATCCCGCTTCACTTTATCTAAATTAAACTTCTCCAGCGGAAGCAAGGAAAAAATCTCCACATACTCGTCCTTCCAAATCCTTTCCTTTACCTCCTGCTTTAAATGCGCCCCTAACGGGCCCTCATAACAAACATAAACCTCCCCGCGCGCACGATCATCAAGACGCACCCTATCAACCTCCTTTGGCGAGTCTGTTTGAACCGCCGCCGCCACTGCCACCGCTGCCCCGGCATTCAACCCCCCACCGTTTTGACGAACCGGAGCGCTTCCAACACTGCCCCCCCACACCGCGGCCGGCGCCACACCTGACGATTCTTGGGAAGGGGAACCACCTAGCCGCCCCACTAACACTTTTAAACATCCCACTAACTCCGCCAAACTATCCCCCGCACCCGCCTGTAGCGACGGGACCCCCGACTCCGCCGCGACGCCCACCGCCTCGACACCCTCTACACCGATACCCGACATCAATAAAACTGGAAATGGTAACGTAGGTGTCAACTCACCAGGCTGCCCAGGGGCTGTGAACCCGTCAGCCGGACCCCCATGTCCACGTGGAGAGGCCCGCCGCTCACCGTCCTCCAATGCTCCGGACTCCCTCTGGCGCTGTCCGCATTGGCAATGTGTGCACGGGGAATTCCGATTTTCGTCTGAGTAAAGGGGGGGTGACATCGCATCATCCAATTGGCCGAGGTCCAGTTCATGCCTCATCCGTCCCGCTGAACCAGCTCCAAGCTGTTCCGTCCCTGGCACTCCAACCACCGACCTCATCCTGCGACCTCTGGTCGTTTCCACCTCGACGACACCATGAGCCGACCCTCTGGCTGGCACATCACCATGCAGGGTCGCCGTTGCCCTTCCGCCACGTGCTGAAGGAGGAGAGGATGTGACCGGAAGTGAAGGCCGCGTCCTCCTCGCCGCTGCCGCCGGGCGCTGCCGCGTTTTGGGATTCCTCCCAGGACCAGACGAAAGAGCAGCAGCAGGCCGCCCTGGGGTCTGGCCTGCAGGGTCCACTGATGGGCTCCTCTTGCGCCACCGCGCCCGCGGGATGTCTTCAGGACACAGCCTTGCGGGCGGGCGCGAGCGCCTCGTGCTGCGCGTCACGCCGGGAGTGCCAGCCCTGGCCTGAGTCATGGGGGAAATGGGCTCTCCTCTTCTCCTGCCCGACCCCCTGGTACGCCGGTCCTGTACCTCGGCCTGCTCCAGCAGCCCCGCGACCACCGGCATGACAGAGCGCTCCCCGCTTGCTCCAGCCGACTCTGCTCGCTCCTGGACCGGAGCGCCCGATTGTCCCTGCAGCAGCGTCGCCACTCGTGCTCCGAGCCATCCAGGACCCTGAGAGGCTGCCGCGGCCCGCAACAGCTCCATAGCCTCCTCATCAGACGCAGCAGGGGTAACAAACATGTTCCTGCTTCTGTGTCCTGGCGAAGAGAGGGAGAGCACAAACAGGAAACAGGTACATCCCCTTCAATCCCCACCCCTTCTCACTCAAGCCCTCCTGCTGTCCCCCCCCCCCTTTCCTCTCATAGGCCAGCCAACTCTGTGTCCCTCCCATCTATTTTAGTCATGGAGGCCTTCCCTTATTCCTTTTTTCTTCTTTCAGTACGGCCTCTTCTGTATAGGCGGCTCGCAAACAACATCATATATATCTATATCTACTGTATATCTATACCGTATTCCTATACCTGTCAGAGACACAATTTACCGTCATTTTCTGTGAAAAAAAACTAACCGCAGTCCAAAACTAGGATTATAAAAAGGACGTCATTATAGAGAGCGGTAGACAGCTCATTACCGGGGACTCTGCTTACTTTTGTGCGGTTTTAATTACTTTTTAGTACAAGCCTTTCCTGTGAGAAGGAACATTATATATTCATGAGAGAGCACAGAGCTCAAAACTCATTACCATGGGCAGTGTTCTGCTCAACTGCTGTATCTAAGCCTATCATGTGTGATACAGTCTGCTCAACTGCTGTATCTAATCCTATCATGTGTGATACTGTCTGCTCAACTGCTGTATCTAAGCCTATCATGTGTGATACTGTCTGCTAAACTGCTGTATCTAAGCCTATCATGTGTGATACTGTCTGCTCAACTGCTGTATCTAAGCCTATCATGTGTGATACTGTCTGCTGATCTGCTGTATCTAAGCCTATCATGTGTGATACTATCTGCTCAACTGCTGTATCTAAGCCTATCATGTGTGATACTGTCTGCTCAACTGCTGTATCTAAGCCTATCATGTGTGATACGGTCTGCTGATCTGCTGTATCTAAGCCTATCATGTGTGATACTGTCTGCTCAACTGCTGTATCTAAGCCTATCATGTGTGATACTGTCTGCTCAACTGCTGTATCTAAGCCTATCATGTGTGATACTGTCTGCTCAACTGCTGTATCTAAGCCTATCATGTGTGATACGGTCTGCTGATCTGCTGTATCTAAGCCTATCATGTGTGATACTGTCTGCTAAACTGCTGTATCTAAGCCTATCATGTGTGATACTGTCTGCTCAACTGCTGTATCTAAGCCTATCATGTGTGATACTGTCTGCTGATCTGCTGTATCTAAGCCTATCATGTGTGATACTATCTACTCAACTGCTGTATCTAAGCCTATCATGTGTGATACTGTCTGCTCAACTGCTGTATCTAAGCCTATCATGTGTGATACGGTCTGCTGATCTGCTGTATCTAAGCCTATCATGTGTGATACTGTCTGCTCAACTGCTGTATCTAAGCCTATCATGTGTGATACTGTCTGCTCAACTGCTGTATCTAAGCCTATCATGTGTGATACTGTCTGCTCAACTGCTGTATCTAAGCCTATCATGTGTAATACCGTCTACTGAGCTGTGTATCTAATCCTATCATGTGTGATACTGTCTGCTGAGCTGTGTATCTAAGACTATCATGTGTGATACTGTCTGCTGAGCTGTGTATCTGATCCTATCATGTGTGATACTGTCTGCTGAGCTGTGTATCTAATCCTATCATGTGTGATACTGTCTGCTGAGCTGTGTATCTAATCCTATCATGTGTGATACTGTCTGCTAAGCTGTGTATCTAATCCTATCATGTGTGATACTGTCTGCTGAGCTGTATCTAATCCTATCATGTGTGATACTGACTGCTGAGCTGTGTATCTAATCCTATCATGTGTGATACTGACTGCTGAGCTGTGTATCTAATCCTATCATGTGTGATACTGTCTGCTGAGCTGTGTATCTAATCCTATCATGTGTGATACTGTCTGCTGAGCTGTGTATCTAATACTATCATGTGTGATACTGTCTGCTGAGCTGTGTATCTAAGCCTATCATGTGTGATACTGTCTGCTGAGCTGTGTATCTAATCCTATCATGTGTGATACTGTCTGCTGAGCTGTGCATCTAATCCTATCATGTGTGATACTGTCTGCTGAGCTGTGTATCTAATCCTATCATGTGTGATACTGTCTGCTGAGCGGTGTATCTAAGCCTATCATGTGTGATACTGTCTGCTGAGCTGTGTATCTAATCCTATCATGAGTGATACTGTCTGCTGAGCTGTGTATCTAATCCTATCATGTGTGATACTGTCTGCTGAGCGGTGTATCTAATCCTATCATGTGTGATACTGTCTGCTGAGCGGTGTATCTAAGCCTATCATGTGTGATACTGTCTGCTGAGCTGTGTATCTAATCCTATCATGTGTGATACTGTCTGCTGAGCTGTGTATCTAATCCTATCATGTGTGATACTGTCTGCTGAGCTGTGTATCTAATCCTATCATGTGTGATACTGTCTGCTGAGCTGTGTATCTAATCCTATCATGTGTGATACTGTCTGCTGAGCTGGTGTAAACTGAAAAACCTAATGAATATTTCTATAAGGACTTCTCGGAGTATGAATTTCTGTTTGTATCTCCTGTCCAGCAGCATTAACAAGCGCTCTTCCTACAGAGCATGAATTCCCAGCAGGGAAATAGATAATCTCCTCTCCATCAGCGCCTCTGCGGCCACCCCGTAGCGGAGCAGTAAAGCCTTCTAAAACCCATTATTGGATTTGAATCAATTGTATGAATTTCTAATTAGAGGATAATGTGTCAGGAATGTGGCGGAGCGCAGAGCTGGGATAATGCTCCATTACCGGGATTTAGAGGAGGAAAAAAACCAACAGGCAGGAGCCTTTAGGTGACCACCGTCTTCGCATTATCACGTCCAGCGCTACTTACACGTCAAACCGCGCTCAGGATTTTTATTCAGATCTTTTACGTTTTATATAAATCAACGCAGCGATCCTAATAAAACGGAAAAAATAAAAACGTATATCAAGTAATTCTTTCCGCCCGCCCTATGTTTATACATAAATATTTGAGACCCTGATGCGTTACTAAAAGTCGATGACATAGTTGAGCATCTACTGGTTTAGGCGCCACGTCTGTCTGATTTAGATGCCCTCAGTCGCCATTACACCACGACCACCTGGGTAACACTCGTACCGCGCGATCAGAACCGTTATAGATTCATCGAGCTGCAAACATGTCATAAAGAATCATTGTGGCAACTTTAGGCGATTGTTGCAGATCACAACTACCAAAATCCCAAGAGAAGTGAATGAAATTGGATGCTACTGCGACAAACACTACTGCAGCGCGGCACTTTATTATCATCAACACGCTCTTAGATCTTGTGCTTGAAGCCTCACACCCGATACGATGTGCGGGGGATCGCTAGGTACAAGACATGGACTGGGCAGCTGTTTCGTCACCTGTCGTGTCCTACCAGTCAGAGCTGCTTGTATTTGATGACACCAATGGCGTGAAATTAATGAGGCTGATGAAATCTACAATGGCGGTTTTCTTCTCCTTGGAGTAATTCAATGAATGAAGCAGCAAATTACTCGACGTCTGTTATCGCCAAATGCCAAGTGGGAGATGCTCGGGTAACCGGATCCCAGTGTTTATGAGTAAAGGGGACAGTTCAGAGGAGAGACTCCCACCATCTTGAGGGAACGCTCCTTAGGCACCCGCCACCCATTGTATAGCGTGATTCAGGTTAGATTCATTCTGGACAATTTTTTTTTTTCAAAATTTGCGTCCCCAACATTTCATCAGCGGGTGAATTTCTCATTAAAGGCTGAAATGCGTCTTTGTAATTCAGCGTTTTTGCCTCCATTGTCTCTTATGCGGCTTCGTAATAACAAAAAATTGCTGCCTAAGCGAATGTTCACGGCTTCGCCAACGTCGGTTCAGCATTTTCAAATCTTCTCTGGACGGAAACCAAATGGCTGCCAAAAGGTCACCTTATTCATATAGAAATGGGAACAGCCGTACATTATACGTTCTATACATCTCTAGGGTGAACTCCCTGCTAATACTTCTAGTTTACAATGTCCCAGCAAAGAATAAAAACCCCTATACAGAACCTCATAGACATGTATTATCTATACGTTCTTCTTACGACTGGGGTGTATACAAGCTTTCTAGTGTCTGTATTATCGTATACCATGTTTACCTAATGTCGGGGCTTTACTAATAACAGATATATAATAACTGCACCCACACTTTACTGTTATGTTCCCTTCCCAATATTCCAGACACTTTCCGATTAAGATAAAAGATCGCCACCGCTGAGGACTCCGACGAGATGTCTTATTTTCTCAGGTCAAAATGAAGGCAGATCTCTCATTGAGGTAGACCAGGGGTCTCACACTCGGCCGGGTAAGTGGGCCGCATATAGAAAAAGTGGGAAGTTGAGGGGCCGCATTACTTTCAAATTTGATACATTACAAAATTATTGTTAATAAATTACTTATTTGAACTACTATAACACTATATTACTAGAATAATAATAATACATTACTAGAATAATACTACATTACTACAATACTACATTACTATAATAATACTACATTACTATCAAATGAATACTATATTACTATAATAATGTCAGGGATCATTACCATGTGAAATACGGACCTGACAATAATAGCGCTAGGTTTAAAATTTGAGAGATTTCTCCACGTGCTTATTTCAACAATCCAGTTTTCCAGTTTAAGTGTCGCTAAATGCAGTCCGGCGGCTCAGTTGGCAGCGTTTGTCAGACACACATGTCAAGATTGGGCAGCCCCTTTTTAGATAGTGCCACAGTGCCCTCTGTAGATGCTGCCGCAGTGCCCTCGGTAGATGCTGCCGCAGTGCCCTCGGTAGATGCTGCCGCAGTGCCCTCGGTAGATGCTGCCGCAGTGCCCTCGGTAGATGCTGCCGCAGTGCCCTCGGTAGATGCTGCCGCAGTGCCCTCGGTAGATGCTGCCGCAGTGCCCTCTGTAGATGCTGCCACAGTGCCCTCTGTAGATGCTGCCACAGTGCCCTCCGCAGATGCAGCCACAGTGATGTCATGATGTCAGGAGCTTGCCCAGAGCTGGAGTCCCGGAGAAGAGCCGCTTCTAGCACTCTGCCTGGGATTCCAGCTCTGCTCCTGACATCACTGTCCATATATGTACAGAGATGTCAGGGGCAACCCCAGAGCTGGAGTCCCGGGCAGAGCACTAGTAGGCTCTTCCTGGGACTCCAGCTCTGGTCCTGACATCACTGGGACTCCTGCTCTGGGGAAGCCCCTCACATCATTGTTGATGTATGGACAGTGATGTCAGGGTATTCCACAGAGTCCCAGAGCAGAGCCGATAATAACGCTCTGCCCGGGACTCCGCACTGGGGAAGACCCTGCACACTGTCCATATATGGACAGCGATTTCAGGGAATTCCACAGAGTCCCGGAGCAGAGCCGATACTAGCGCTCTGCCCGGGACTCCGCTCTGGGGAAGACCCTGCACACTGTCCATATATGGACAGCGATGTCAGGGAATTCCACAGAGTCCCGGAGCAGAGCCGATACTAGCGCTCTGCACGGGACTCCGGCTCTGGGGAAGCCCCAGACATCGCTGTTCATATGTGGACAGCGATGTCAGGGAATTCCAGAGACTCGGAGCAGAGCCGATACTAGCGGCTCTGTGTCCCGCGGGCCGCGTGCTTGAGGCCCCTGTGGTAGACGGACTGAGGGCACGACGATAACACCACGAGCTCCATCATCATCTTTGGAGGGGTAACGAAGCAGAATAATCTCCGACTCCCACAGAACTTCATCAAATGTCTAACACGTGATCACTGCACCCACTCATCACAGTCTGCGTCTTACTCATTGATTACATAGTAACACCCCTGCAATCCTTCTCATGGTTATAACATTTATTTATATTAATGAAGGTTTCATTTTTCGTATTACATAATTTTTTCAAATATAAAATCCAAAAAAATAGTGTTCTATGGACAATAAAACTACAGCTATTATCAGCAAATAATACTGCCCTCCGCCACTGACTGCCCCCTATGTACAACAACATAACTACTATAATACTGCCCCGTATGTACAAAAACATTACTTATATTCTTGTACTTAGGGGAAGTATTATAGAACTACTATAATACCGCTCCTATATACAAGAATATAACTGCTATAATACTGCCCCTATATATAAGAATATAACTACTATAATAATTCCCCCTATATACAAGAATATAACTACTATAATACTGCTCCTATATACAAGAATATAACTACTATAATACTGTCCCTATATACAAGAATATAACTACTATAATACTGTCCCTATATACAAGAATATAACTACTATAATACTGCTCCCTATATACAGGAATATAACTACTATAATACTGCTCCTATATACAAGAATATATCTACTATAATACTGCCCGCTATATACAAGAATATAACTACTCTAATACTGCCTTCTATATACAAGAATATAACTACTATAATACTGCCCCCTATATACAAGAATATAACTACTATAATACAGCCCCCTATATACAAGAATATAACTACTATAATACTGCTCCTATATGCAAGAATATAACTACTATAATACTGCTCCTATATACAAGAATATAACTACTATAATACTGCTCCTATATACAAGAATATAACTACTATAATACTGCCTCTTATATACAACAATATAACTATTATAATACTGCCCCTATATACAACAATATAACTATTATAATACTGCCCCTATATACAAGAATATAACTACTATAATACTGCTCCTATATACAAGAATATAACTACTATAATACTGCCCCCTATATACAAGAATATAACTACTATAATACTGCCTCCTATATACAAGAATATAACTACTATAATACTGCCTCCTATATACAAGAATATAACTACTATAATACTGCCTCCTATATACAAGAATATAACTACTATAATGCTGCCCCTATATACAAGAATATAACTACTATAATACTGCCCCTATATACAAGAATATACTACTATAATACTGCTCCTATATACAAGCATATAACTACTGTAATACTGCCCCTATATACAAGAATATAACTATTATAATACTGCCCCCTATATACAAGAATATAACTACTATAATACTGCCCCCTATATACAAGAATATAACTACTATAATACGGAGCTTGAGAAAGGCTCCAGTGGAAGGAGCTGAAACGTTGCCACTGTTTATGGGACAATAAAAGTACCCTCTTTTTTCACCTCTACCTGAACGGAGTGCTGCCTATTTTTTGTCTTATATACCATTGGGATTGTGATCTTATCCCGTTGGCTTGCACCCACAGCATACCGGTGCGGCTGGATCCATTTGTTTTTCTACTATAATACTGCCCCTATATAAGAATATAACTACTATAATACTGCCTCCTATATACAAGAATATAACTACTATAATACTGCTCCCATATACAAGAATATAACTACTATAATACTGACCCTATATACAAGACTATAACTACTATAATACTGCTCCCTATATACAAGAATATAACTACTATAATACTGCTCCCTATATACAAGAATATAACTACTATAATACTGCCTCCTATATACAAGAATATAACTACTATAATACTGCCCCTATATACAAGAATATAACTACTATAATACTGCTCCTATATACAAGAATATAACTACTATAATACAGCCCCTATATAAGAAAATAACTACTATAATACTGCCTCCTATATACAAGAATATAACTACTATAATACTGCCTCCTATATGCAAGAATATAACTACTATAATACTGCCCCTATATACAAGACTATAACTACTATAATACTGCCCCCTATATACAAGAATATAACTACTATAATACTGCCCCTATATACAAGAATATAACTATTATAATACTGCCCCCTATATACAAGAATATAACTACTATAATGCTGCCCCCTATATACAAGAATATAACTACTATAATACTGCCCCCTATATACAAGAATATAACTACTATAATACTGCCCCTATATACAAGAATATAACTACTATAATACTGCCCCTATATACAAGACTATAACTACTATAATACTTCTCCTATATACAAGAATATAACTAATATAATACTGCCCCTATATACAAGAATATAACTACTATAATACTGCCTCCTATATACAAGAATATAACTACTATAATACTGCCCCCATATACAAGAATATAACTACTACAATACTGCTCCTATATACAAAAATTTAACTACTATAATACTGCTCCTATATACACAAGAGTATAACTACTATAATACTGCTCCTATATACAAGAATATAACTACTATAATACTGCCCCCTATATACAAGAATATAACTAATATAATACTGCCCCCTATATACAAGAATATAACTACTATAATACTGCCCCTATATACAAGAATATAACTACTATAATACTGCCCCCTATATACAAGAATATAACTACTATAATACTGCTCCTATATACAAGAATATAACTACTATAATACTGCCTCTATATACAAGAATATAACTACTATAATACTGCCTCCTATATACAAAAATATAACTACTAGAATACTGCTCCTATATACAGGAATATAACTACTATAATACTGCCCCTATATACAAGAATATAACTACTATAATACTGCCCCCTATATACAAGAATATAACTACTATAATACTGCTCCTATATACAGGAATATAACTACTATAATACTGCCCCTATACACAAGACTATAACTACTATAATACTGCCCCCTATATACAAGAATATATCTACTATAATACTTCTCCTATATACAAGAATATAATTACTATAATACTGCTCCTATATACAATAATATCACTACTATAATACTGCTCCTATATACAAGAATATAACTACTATAATACTGCCCCTATATACAAGAATATAACTACTATAATACTGCTCCTATATACAAGAATATGACTACTATTATGCTGCCCCCTATAGACAAGAATATAACTACTATAATACTGACCTATATACAAGAATATAACTACTATAATACTGCTCCCTATATACAAGAATATAACTACTATAATACTGCCCCTATATACAAGAATATAACTACTATAATACTGCCCCTATATACAAGAATATAACTACTATAATACTGCCCCCTATATACAAGAATATAACTACTATAATACTGCCCCTATATACAAGAATATAACTACTATAATACTGCCCCCTATATACAAGAATATAACTACTATAATACTGCTCCTATATACAAGAATATAACTACTATAATACTGCCCCTTATATACAAGAATATAATTACTATAATACTTCCCTCCTATGTACAAGAATATAACTACTATAATACTGCTCCTATATACAAGAATATAATTACTATAATAATGCTCCCTATATACAAGAATATAACTACTATAATACTGCCCCTATATACAAGAATATAACTACTATATGGGCATGACCACACGTGGCGGATTTCCTCCGCAACTGTCCGCATCAATGCCGCACAGAATCTGCGTTGCAGATTCTGCTGCGGATCTGCACAAAATGTGCAGTAAATTGATGCGGACTAGCTGCTGCGGACTGCGGGAAAAGTGCTTCCCTTCTCCCTATCAGTGCAGGATAGAGAGAAGGGCAGCACTTTCCCTAGTGAAAGTAAACGAATTTCATACTTACCGGCCGTTGTCTTGGTGACGCGTCCCTCTTTCGGCATCCAGCCCGACCTCCCTGGATGACGCGGCAATCCATGTGACCGCTGCAGCCTGTTATTGGCCTGTGATTGGCTGCAGCCGTCACTTAGACTGAAACGTCATCCTGGGAAGCCGGACTGGAGACAGAAGCAGGGAGTTCTCGGTAAGTATGAACTTATATTTTTTTACAGGTTGCTGTATATTGTGATCGGTAGTCACTGTCCAGGGTGCAGAAACAGTTACTGCCGATCGCTTAACTCTTTCAGCACCCTGGACAGTGACTATTTACTGACGTCTCCTAGCAACGCTCCCATCATTACGGGAGCCCCATTGACTTCCTCAGTCTGGCTGTAGACCTAGAAATACATAGGTCCAGCCAGAATGAAGAAATGTCAAGTTAAAAAAGCAAGACGGATCCGCAGCACACATAACATGTGCATGACAGCTGCGGACTTCATTGCGGAAATTAGAATCTCCATTGAAGTCAATGGAGAAATTCCGCCATGAGTCCGCCACTGCTCCGCAACAGACAGAGCATGCTGCGGACACCAAATTCCGCTCCGCAGCCTATGCTCCGCAGCGGAATTTTACGCCTCGTCTAAACGAACTCTGCTAAATTAAAGTGTAAGTCAATGGACAAACGGCTCCGCTGCGGATTAACGCTGCGGAGTGTCCGCAGCGGAATTTTAGTGAAATTCCGCCACGTGTGAACCCAGCCTAATACTGCCCCTATATACAAGAATATAACTACTATAATACTGCCTCCTATATACAAGAATATAGCTACTATAATACTTCCCCTATATACAAGAATATAACTACTATAATACTGCCTCCTATATACAAGAATATAACTACTATAATACTGCCTCCTGTATACAAGAATATAACTACTATAATACTGCCCCTTATATACAAGAATATAACTACTATAATACTGCCCCTATATACAAGAATATAACTACTATAATACTGCCCCTATATACAAGAATATAACTACTATAATACTGCCCCTTATATACAAGAATATAACTACTATAATACTGCCCCTATATACAAGAATATAACTACTATAATACTGCCCCCTATGTACAAGAATATAACTACTATAATACTGCTCCTATATACAAGAATATAACTACTATAATACTGCCCCTATATACAAGAATATAACTACTATAATACTGCCCCCTATGTACAAGAACATAACTACTATAATACTGCTCCTATACACAAGAATATAACTACTATAATACTGCTCCTATATACAAGAATATAACTACTATAATACTGCTCCCTATATACAAGAATATAACTACTATAATACTGCTCCTATATACAAGAATATAACTACTATAATACTGACCCTATATACAAGAACATAACTACTAGAATACTGACCCTATATACAAGAATATAATTAATATAATACTGCCCTCCTATGTACAAGAATATAACTACTATAATACTGCCCCTATATACAAGAATATAACTACTATAATACTGCCCCTATATACAAGAATATAACTACTATAATACTGCCCCTATATACAAGAATATAACTACTATAATACTGCCCCTATATACAAGAATATAACTACTATAATACTGCTCCTATATACAAGAATATAACTACTATAATACTGCCCCTTATATACAAGAATATAACTACTATAATACTGCCCCTATATACAAGAATATAACTACTATAATACTGCCCCTTATATACAAGAATATAACTACTATAATACTGCCCCTATATACAAGAATATAACTACTATAATACTGCCCCCTATGTACAAGAATATAACTACTATAATACTGCTCCTATATACAAGAATATAACTACTATAATACTGCCCCTATATACAAGCATATAACTACTATAATACTGCCCCCTATGTACAAGAATATAACTACTATAATACTGCTCCTATACACAAGAATATAACTACTATAATACTGCTCCTATATACAAGAATATAACTACTATAATACTGCTCCCTATATACAAGAACATAACTACTATAATACTGCTCCTATATACAAGAATATAACTACTATAATACTGACCCTATATACAAGAACATAACTACTATAATACTGACCCTATATACAAGAATATAATTAATATAATACTGCCCTCCTATGTACAAGAATATAACTACTATAATACTGCCCCTATATACAAGAATATAACTACTATAATACTGCCCCTATACACAAGAATATAACTACTATAATACTGCCCCTATATACAAGAATATAACTACTATAATACTGCCCCTATATACAAGAATATAACTACTATAATACTGCTCCTATATACAAGAATATAACTACTATAATACTGCCCCTTATATACAAGAATATAACTACTATAATACTGCCCTCCTATGTACAAGAATATAACTTCTATAATACTGCCCCCTTTATACAAGAATATAACTACTATAATACTGCCCCTATATACCAGAATATAACTACTATAATACTGCTCCTATATACAAGAATATAACTACTATAATACTGCCCCCTATATACAAGAATATAACTACTATAATACTGCCCCCTATATACAAGAATATAACTACTATAACACTGCCCCTATATACAAGAATATAACTACTATAATACTGCTCCTATATACAAGAATATAACTACTATAATACTGCCCCTATATACAATAATATAACTACTATAATACTGCTCCCTATATACAAGAATAATACTACTATAATACTGCCCCTATATACAAGAATATAACTACTATAATACTGACCCTATATACAAGAACATAACTACTATAATACTGACCCTATATACAAGAATAGAATTAATATAATACTGCCCTCCTATGTACAAGAATATAACTACTATAATACTACCCCTATATACAAGAATATAACTACTATAATACTGCCCCTGTATACAAGAATATAACTACTATAATACTGCCCCTATATACAAGAATATAACTACTATAATACTGCCCCTATATATAACAATATAACTACTATAATACTGCCCCTATATACAAGAATATAACTACTATAAGGGCATGACCACACATGGCGGAATTCCTCCGCAACTGTCCGCATCAATGCCGCACAGAATCTGCGTTGCAGATTCTGCAGCGGATCTGCACAAAATGTGCAGAAAATTGATGCGGACTGGCCGCTGCGGACTGCAGGAAAAGTGCTTCTCTTCTCCCTATTCAGTGCAGGATAGAGAGAAGGGACAGCACTTTCCCTAGTGAAAGTCAAAGAATTTCATACTTACCGCCCGTTGTCTTGGTGACGCGTCCCTCTTTCGGCATCTGGCCCGACCTCCCTGGATGACGCTCCAGTCCATGTGACCGCTGCAGCCTGTGCTTGGCCTGTGATTGGCTGCAGCCGTCACTTACACTGAAACGTCATCCTGGGAGGCCGGACTGGAGACAGACGCAGGGAGTTCTCGGTAAGTATGAACTTATATTTTTTTTTACAGATACATGTATATTGAGATCGGTAGTCACTGTCCCGGGTGCAGAAACAGTTACTGCTGATCGCGTAACTCTTTCAGCACCCTGGACAGTGACTATTTACAGACGTCTCCTAGCAACGCTCCCGTCATTACGGGAGCCCCATTGACTTCCTCAGTCTGGCTGTAGACCTAGAAATACATAGGTCCAGCCAGAATGAAGAAATGTCATGGTAGTAAAAACAATACGCTCCGCAGCACACATAAGATCTGCGGACTTCATTGCGGAATTTTGACTCTCCATTGAAGTCAATGGAGAAATTCCGCCATGAGTCCGCAACCAGTCCGCCACTGCTCCGCAACAGACAGAGCATGCTGCGGACACCAAATTCCGCTCCGCAGCCTATGCTCCGCAGCGGAATTGTACGCATCGTGTAAACGAACACTGCTAAATTAAAGTGAAAGTCAATGGAGAAACGGCTCCGCTGCGGATTAACGCTGCGGAGTGTCCGCAGCGGAATTTAAGTGAAATTCCGCTATGTGTGAACCCGCCCTAATACTGCTCCTATATACAAGAATATAACTACTATAATACTGACCCTATATACAAGAATATAACTACTATAATATTGACCCTATATACAAGAATATTACTACTATAATACTGCCCCTTATATACAAGAATATAACTACTATAATACTGCCCCCTATATACAAGAATATAACTACTATAATACTGCTCCCTATATACAAGAATAATACTACTATAATACTGCCCCTATATACAAGAATATAACTACTATAATACTGCCACTATATACAAGAATATAACTACTATAATACTGCCCCCTATATACAAGAATATAACTACTATAATACTGCCCCTATATACAAGAATAGAACTACTATAATACTGCCCCTATATATAAGAATATAACTACTATAATACTGCCCCCTATATACAAGAATATAACTACTATAATACTGCTCCCTATATACAAGAATAATACTACTATAATACTGCCCCTATATACAAGAATATAACTACTATAATACTGCCCCTATATACAAGAATATAACTACTATAAGGGCATGACCACACATGGCGGAATTCCTCCGCAACTGTCCGCATCAATGCCGCACAGAATCTGCGTTGCAGATTCTGCAGCGGATCTGCACAAAATGTGCAGAAAATTGATGCGGACTGGCCGCTGCGGACTGCAGGAAAAGTGCTTCTCTTCTCCCTATTCAGTGCAGGATAGAGAGAAGGGACAGCACTTTCCCTAGTGAAAGTAAAAGAAATTCATACTTACCGCCCGTTGTCTTGGTGACGCGTCCCTCTTTCGGCATCCGGCCCGACCTCCCTGGATGACGCTCCAGTCCATGTGACCGCTGCAGCCTGTGCTTGGCCTGTGATTGGCTGCAGCCGTCACTTACACTGAAACGTCATCCTGGGAGGCCGGACTGGAGACAGACGCAGGGAGTTCTCGGTAAGTATGAACTTATATTTTTTTTTACAGATACATGTATATTGAGATCGGTAGTCACTGTCCCGGGTGCAGAAACAGTTACTGCCGATCGCGTAACTCTTTCAGCACCCTGGACAGTGACTATTTACAGACGTCTCCTAGCAACGCTCCCGTCATTACGGGAGCCCCATTGACTTCCTCAGTCTGGCTGTAGACCTAGAAATACATAGGTCCAGCCAGAATGAAGAAATGTCATGGTAGTAAAAACAATACGCTCCGCAGCACACATAAGATCTGCGGACTTCATTGCGGAATTTTGACTCTCCATTGAAGTCAATGGAGAAATTCCGCCATGAGTCCGCCACTGCTCCGCAACAGACAGAGCATGCTGCGGACACCAAATTCCGCTCCGCAGCCTATGCTCCGCAGCGGAATTGTACGCATCGTGTAAACGAACACTGCTAAATTAAAGTGAAAGTCAATGGAGAAACGGCTCCGCTGCGGATTAACGTTGCGGAGTGTCCGCAGCGGAATTTAAGTGAAATTCCGCTATGTGTGAACCCGCCCTAATACTGCCCCTGTATTCAAGAATATAACTACTATAATACTGCCCCTATATACAAGAATATAACAACTATAATACTGCCCCTATATATAAGAATATAACTACTATAATACTGACCCTATATACAAGAATATAACTACTATAATACTGCTTTTATATACAAGAATATAACTACTATAATACTGACCCTATATACAAGAATATAACTACTATAATATTGACCCTATATACAAGAATATAACTACTATAATACTGCCCCTTATATACAAGAATATAACTACTATAATACTGCCCTCCTATATGCAAGAATATAACTACTATAATACTTCCCCCTTTATACAAGAATATAACTACTATAATACTGCCCCTATATACCAGAATATAACTACTATAATACTGCTCCTATATACAAGAATATAACTACTATAATACTGCCCCCTATATACAAGAATATAACTACTATAATACTGCCCCTATATACAAGAATATAACTACTATAATACTGCCCCTATATACAAGAATATAACTACTATAATACTGCTCCCTATATACAAGAATATAACTACTATAATACTGCTCCTATATACAAGAATATAACTACTATAATACTGCTCCTATATACAAGAATATAACTACTATAATACTGCTCCTATATACAAGAATATAACTACTATAATACTGCCCCCTATATACAAGAATATAACTACTATAATACTGCCCCTATATACAAGAATATTACTACTATAATACTGCTCCTATATACAAGAATATAACTACTATAATACTGCCGCTATATACAAGAATATAACTACTATAGTACTGCCACTATATACAAGAATATAACTACTATAATACTGCCCCTATATACAAGAATATAAGTACTATAATACTGCCCCCTATATACAAGAATATAACTACTATAATACAGCCCCTATATACAAGAATATAACTACTATAATACTGCCCCTATATACAAGAATATAACTACTATAATACTGCCCCTATATACAAGAATATAACTACTATAATACTGCCCCTATATATAAGAATATAACTACTATAATACTGCCCCTATATACAAGAATATAACTACTATAATACTGCTCCTATATACAAGAATATAACGACTATAATACTGCCCCCTATATACAAGAATATAACTACTATAATACTGCCCCCTATATACAAGAAAATAACTACTATAAAACTGCTCCTATATACAAGAATATAACTACTATAATACTGCCCCTATATACAAGAATATAACTACTATAATACTGCCCCTATATACAAGAATATAACTACTATAATACTGCCCTATATACAAGAATATAACTACTATAATACTGACCCTATATACAAGAATATAACTACTATAATACTGCCCCTATATACAAGAATATAACTACTATAATACTGCCCCTATATACAAGACTATAACTACTATAATACTGCCCCTATATACAAGAATATAACTACTATAATACTGCTCCCTATATACAAGAATATAACTACTATAATACTGCCTCCTATATACAAGAATATAACTACTATAATACTGCCTCCTATATACAAGAATATAACTACTATAATACTGCCCCTATATACAAGAATATAACTACTATAACACTGCCCCCTATATACAAGAACATAACTACTATAATACTGCTCCTATATACAAGAATATAACTACTATAATACTGCTCCTATATACAAGAATATAACTAATATAATACTGCTCCTACATACAAGAATATAACTACTATAATACTGCCCCCTATATACAATATAACTACTATAATACTGCCCCCTATATACAAGAATATAACAACTAAAATACTGCCCCTATATACAAGAATATAACTACTATAATACTGCCCCCTATATACAAGAATATAACTACTATAATACTGCCCCCTATATACAAGAATATAACTACTATAATACTGCCCCCTATATACAAGAATATAACTACTATAATACTGCTCCTATATACAAGAATATAACTACTATAATACTGCCCCCTATATACAATATAACTACTATAATACTGCCCCTATATACAAGAATATAACTACTATAATACTGCCTCCTATATACAAGAATATAACTACTATAATACTGCCTCCTATATACAAGAATATAACTACTATAATACTGCCCCTATATACAAGAATATAACTACTATAATACTGCCTATATACAAGAATATAACTACTATAATACTGCCCATATATACAAGAATATAACTACTATAATACTGTCCCCTATATACAAGAATATAACTACTATAATACTGCCCCCTATATACAAGAATATAAATACTATAATACTGCCCCCTATATACAAGAATATAACTACTATAATACTGCTCCCTATATACAGGAATATAACTACTATAATACTGCCTCCTATACACAAGAATATAACTACTATAATACTGCCTCCTATATACAAGAATATAACTACTATAATACTGCTCCTGTATACAAGAATATAACTAATATAATACTGCTTCTATATACAAGAATATAACTACTATAATACTGCCTCCTATATACACGAATATAACTACTATAATACTGCCCCTATATACAAGAATATAACTACTATAATACTGCCTATATACAAGAATATAACTACTATAATACTGCCCATATATACAAGAATATAACTACTATAATACTGTCCCCTATATACAAGAATATAACTACTATAATACTGCCCCCTATATACAAGAATATAAATACTATAATACTGCCCCCTATATACAAGAATATAACTACTATAATACTGCTCCCTATATACAGGAATATAACTACTATAATACTGCCTCCTATACACAAGAATATAACTACTATAATACTGCCTCCTATATACAAGAATATAACTACTATAATACTGCTCCTGTATACAAGAATATAACTAATATAATACTGCTTCTATATACAAGAATATAACTACTATAATACTGCCTCCTATATACACGAATATAACTACTATAATACTGCCCCTATATACAAGAATATAACTACTATAATACTGCTCCTATATACAAGAATATAACTACTATAATACTGCCTCCTATACACAAGAATATAACTACTATAATACTGCCCCTATGAATAACTACTAAGTCTCTGGAGTTGCTACTTCAGCGAGTATGTGTTTTTCAGTAATATCACTCATACGTAGTAAACTTGCTGTATTCTCTATCAGCTCTGCGAGGGTAAGATATATAGCTGCCGCACCCTAGTGATGTCACCTCTTTCTGAGGAACGGATTCTGATGACTATTCTCCTAGAAAGCAGACGTTTATCCACATTTATCCACATGATAAATATACTTTTTATGAGGCTAGTGTGATAAAGTTTTAAGTCTAGACGTCCTTCAACATAATTATGACTCCTACATGACACAACCTTTTAATTCCAATTATCTGACAAGCTTGTTTGACCCGTGACCTTGAGAATGTACAGTATCATCTCATATTCCTCATTAACTGATGGCAGACCTGTCGGGGTCACCGGTAAGCTGGAGACATTTCTCTGTGTAACGTACAATGCGGGTGATCCACATACCACGGGCGGAGAGGGAACGGCTCAGGATTACTGATGGTTTGTCCTATTGTCATCGTCTATTCTTGGGCTCACAATGTAGCGCAGCTGATTTACTTATAGCAGATACTAAACCCTGTTATTTTTACATTTAGCGGTCTCTGGGGTCAAACGCCATAGCATCCATTTATAGATCGCCAGTCACGCAATGTCTGATGCCCGGAGCGCCCATATTGTGCATGAGATTGTTAGCGACGCTGCTTCAAAAATAAATCTGAATTAATTCTAGGGAAAAAAATGGAATGCAGCGGAGATCTCGGACTCCCACAGCCAATGTTTAACCATTGCTCCCTGCCCTGAGCTCACCCAACACCCATCCATTTACTGCTCCCGCCGGAGACACATCCATCAATACAACGGAGCATCCTCCAGATATGAAATGCTTTTTTTTTCATTTGCATTTTATACCCTTGAAGGGCCTGTTCACATCAGCGTTGGCTTTCCGTTCCGGGGTTGCGTCTGAGGTTTCCGTCGGGTGAACCCCGCAACGGAAAGTTAAAGTGAAACCACAGCTTCCGTTTCCGTCACCATTGATATCAATGGTGACTGAAACATCGCTAATGGTTTCCATTCGTCACATTCCGGCAGGTTTACGGTTTTCCGACTGAATCAATAGCGCAGTCGACTCCGCTATTGATTCCATCATTAAAACGGAAACCTGCCGGAATGGTGACGAACGGAAACCATTAGCAATGTTTCAGTCACCATTGATATCAATGGTGACGGAAACGGAAGCTGTGGTTTCACTTTTCTTTTTCGTTGCGGGGTTCACCCGACGGAAACCTCAGACGCAACCCCAGAACGGAAAGCCAACGCTGATGTGAACAGGCCCTAATTCTTTTGTTTCAGTTGTTTTCCGCACTTCTCTTGCCCTGCTCAGCTCTGGCTACTACAGGATGGCACATTGTAACTGGTGAATGACATGGTTGTCCATTGATTTCAATGGACAACATGTAATAGACAAACATTGCAGATCCTTCTCTGCATTTCAGGGGGTGGGGGCTCCCAACATCAAGACCCCCAGCAACCATCATATGTGTGCATACATCATTACTAGAAGACAGACAGACAGACAGACATGTGATAGATAGACAGACAGATAGATAGATAGATAGATAGATAGATAGATAGATAGATAGATAGATAGATAGATAGATAGATAGATAGATAGATAGATAGATAGATAGATAGATAGATATGAGATAGATAGATAGATAGATAGATAGATAGATAGATAGATAGATAGATAGATAGATAGATAGATAGATAGATAGATAGATAGATAGATAGATAGATAGATAGATAGATAGATAGATAGATAGATAGATAGATAGATATGAGATAGATAGATATGAGATAGATAGATAGATAGATAGATAGATAGATAGATAGATAGATAGATAGATAGATAGATAGATAGATAGATAGATAGATAGATAGATAGATATGAGATAGATAGATAGATAGATAGATAGATAGATAGATAGATAGATAGATAGATAGATAGATAGATAGATAGATAGATAGATAGATTTAAAAAAAAATCATTCCCAGTGGAAAGTTAAAAGGGTTGCCAACGATTATATAAACATGGCTGCTTTATAACCAAAATAGCCACACCGGTCCACAGGTTTTGAATGGTATTGCAACACAGACCAGAGGCGGACATACTACACGTGCGATCTGTGCAGCTACACTGAGGTCCAGCAGGTAAGGGGCCCTCTGTTACCTGAAAAGCAGCTGGGGAATCCTACTGTTTATTCAGGGACTTGTAGGTGACTCAGGTAATGAAATTCATTGCTGACTATTAGGCTATGTTCACACTGAGTTTTTTGCAGGCGGAATTTCTACCTCAAAATTCAGTTTGGAAGTTTGAGGCAGATTTTCCTCTCCCTGCACGCCGATTTTCGCTGAGTTTTTAGTGCCGTTTTTCGCACGCTGCCATTGAGCGCCACGGGCATCAAATGCCGTGAAATACTCTCTCTGCCTGCCATTGAAGTCAATGGGAGGTCAGAGGTGTAAACGCCCAAAGACAAGGCATGTCCCTTCTTTCTCCCGCAAGACGGTTGTCCTGCTTGCGGGGAAAAGACGCCTCCGCCTCCCATTGAAATCAATGGGAAGCATTTTCGGGCCGTTTTTGACGAGTTTTGCGGAGCGGTTTCCCCGTCAAAAAACTTGTAAAAAAACTCAGTCTGAACATAGCCTTACTGGTGGACTGTTGAAGAAACACACGGGGAATATTCTATGATAAGGGGGGGGGGGGGTGGCTCTAAATGACTAAGTGTGAACCTGAGCTTATAAACGCCGGCCAGAAATCAGTTTATCCTTCCTCAGGCCTAAGCCGAGCAGCAGAATGTATAGGAGGGACCTCCAACAGCGATCGAAGAGGCTGAGAAATACAGGAAAATGACATGTAACCGGAGGATTCATGTTTTTTTAGACATTTTCTTTGTTTTGCAGAAGTTGAATGTGGGACTAGTTGGGTTGGCGTGAGCCTCTTGTGTTCCCGCACGTTTCATTGGATTGCTGATAAATTGGGAGACCAGGCAGAGTCCGGTGTATTATTTACTGGAAGACAGCCGCAATACAAGCAGCGGAGGCCTGCGTGGTGAAAACCACAGCCTCCCCCTCCCCAGTCCTCTCGTATCCTGTTAATGAATGGCAGGACCGGCCGCGCACGCACGCCATGATTAAGGCTCAGACTCTTATTTAAGGATTACTGTCAGGTGTATACATAAAGTTACGGAGAGCCCATGTCGTTTCCAGGACACGGTTGTGGGCTGCTCATTTATTTCCTTCTCTCCAACTTCTTAACACACTGAGACAGATTTACTAAAAGGGTAAGATCACACGGGGCGGATATGCTGCGTAAAGGTACAACGTATCCACCCCGATGGCCGCAGGGTATTCCGGGAGAAAAATGCAACAAATTGTGGTGCAGTTTTTCACCCGGAATGTCCGCTGCGGAAACGGCAGAATTAGCATTTCATCCCAGGAGCCTGTCATTGGCTGCAGCGGCGGTCACATGAGATGAAACGTCATGCCAGGAAGCCGGCCTGCACAACGTTAGAGGTAAGTATAAGGTTTTGATTTTGATTTTTTTTCAAAGTTGTTATTTTTGCGGCGTAATCTCTGCGATTCCGCCGCAAAAGTCGCAACACTTGACTCTTTGTGGCGGATTTCTGATCCCCATTGAACTAAATGGGGAAAACCCTCAATAAAATACTGGCGATTCTGCAACCACGATTGACATAATGCGGCTTAAAGAAAAAAATCTCTGCATATCACGTACGCAACGTGTGGATAAGATTTCTTGAAATCTCATCCTCACCTCTGCTACTGTATTACGCTGCGGATTTTCCACAACGACATACGTTGCGGAAAATCTGCAGTATTTACGCCACGTGTGGACTAGCCCAAATAATTCTAAGGCCGCATGTACACAACGGTAGCTGTGTGCGCGGCCCGTGAGTGTCTTCCGATCATACTCCGCGGGCCGCCCGCAAATCACAGACTTGATTTCCGGCCAATGCACAGACCGTGCAAACCACTGTCGTGTGCATGGGCTCATAGAAATGAATGGGTCCACAATTCACCCGCAGATTTGCGGGTGAACTGCGGATGTAAAAACACGTCCGTGTGCATGAGGCCTTACACAGAACAAACTTAGGCAGGACAGTCAGAAATCATGGGGCATCTAGTTAGACATACTAGACACTTTTCTCTTCCCTATACCACCTATTAATTGGCTCAGTTTTGCCAGTTTTATGGCGCATTTCTGGCCCACAGGGTCACATTTTAAGCCTTGCCCCTTTTATATACCACGCCCTTTCTTAGTAAGCCACGCCTTGTTGGCAGGTTTGAATTATTCTTAGACTCTGAAAGAAGAATTACAACTATCGGCCCTCAGTAATGACACATCTCAGTGTTAGGGTATGTTCACACGCAGTAGCAAATTACGTCTGAAAATACGGAGCTGTTTTCAGGCGAAAACAGCTCCTGATTTACAGAAGTTTTTTTTAGCAACTCGCGTTTTTACGGCCGTTTTTAGAGCTGTTTTCCAATGGAGTCAATGAGAAATGCCTCCAAAAACGTCCCAAGAAGTGTCCTGCACTTCTTTTGACGAGCCGTCGTTTTACGCGCCGTATTTTGACAGCGACGCGTAAAATAAAGGCTCGTGGGAACAGAACATCGTAAAACCCATTGCAGGCAATGGGCAGATGTTTGTAGGCATATTAGGGGTGTTTTTCCAGGCGTAATTCGAGGCGTAAAACGCCCGAATTACGTCTGAAAACCGTGCGTGTGAACATACCCTCATTGGCCATCGCAAAACGTACTTCCATAAATCAGACGGACCGCACTGGTACCGGCGCCTGCTGGAAACATGTTCATGCAGGAAAACATGGAGCGTGTCTGAAAAAAAGTCAATAATGTAAAGTGAGAAGAGTTCGGTTATGTCCTCAGTCTTAGCCACCATTGAGCTAGCCATACACATTGGAAAAATATATTAGATCCACACATATAGCGGGCGCCCATATACACACAATTCAAGGGGTTTCTGTCTATGGTTCACGAATGCGGAATTACACAACTGTCGCACCTCTTAACATCTTCTGTTCTCCTCACAATACCCGTTATTATGTATGGAATCTTTATTATTACTATATTTTATATAATAGAAAAAGAACATTGAAAATAAAGAAAAATGTCAGTCGAGCCCTTCGATCAATCAACGATCTAATGTTTATGGGGCATCTAGACTGTCCCCAATGAAGACTACCGTCTAGATTCCCCCATAAACTTCAGATCGTCCGTCGAAAGAAGGATGGACATGATGGATTTTTATTCATTTTACAACAACAATACGACATCCACTCCAGTTTCCAATAATATACATGTCATAATACAGTCTAGTGGAGTGCCAGCCATGCGTCCCCACATTTTGCCCCCGACTCCGAGGCTCTTACTGCCAGATAGTTATCTGGGCTTCAGTCCTATCTAACTCAAGTCTCCGTAATCCATGTATTCTCTGATTATAGGCCATCAACTCGAATTTGTGGATCCCATCACAATGCGTTCCCAGCATGGCTGCCCCTCCCCCCGACATCTCCCCACAATTCAACCACAGCAAGTTACATCAGATCACAAAGCACGGGAAATACACTGAAGTGGCGAGCTGGTAACTTAACATATTCAACACATATAGACGCGCCGCCTCTTCCTCCAAAAATATTATCTCCCCCCCCCCTACCCCACCGTCCCTCTCAGTCTGTTCCATGTTAGACCCCCCAGACCTCCGGTGTACCGCTCAGGGCATCACATTGGAGCTTCCCCTATCAGTATTTGTTTCTGGTACCATGTTGTTGAGTGGAAACATGTGCGTGTTTTATTTTTTAATATGCTGCGGTAATAGCGCAATGTATCCCCCCCCCCCGCCCCTATTTGTGAAAAAAATGTTGTACCTGTTTTTGTTTGTGATGTGATGCCTCCACCCAGTCCATTTTCATCACAAATGACAACTTATCCAAAAAGATGAGTAAAGTCGGTGCCTGTGAATGATTCCACCCCTGCAGTATGGCCTTCCTACCCGCCACAGCGATCATGTGTAGTATTCGAATCTCCTTCCTAGTGTGTTCCTGTGGATACGGCTCAGTATATCCCAACAGTGCCCATGCGGCGGTGCAAAGGAAAGGTCCCGACATATGATCCGATGCAAATTTTTTTACTCGTTCCCAAAAACTCTGAATCCGTGGACACATCCACATGCAGTGGTACAGATTAGCCTTAGGTTGACCGCACTTAAAACAGTCAGAGGATGTGAATACCCCCATTCTGTGTCCCCTCTGTGGTGTCATATACGCTCTATGGATGACTTTCAGCCACATCTCCATATATCTTGCTGAAGGTAGAAGTTTATAAGCATCGATAGTGGCTCGCAGAATTACCGAGGGTGTTAAGGAAGAGTCATCCACCATCCATTTAGCCAGGCCCAGCCGTGTTGTGGGATAATCTATGGGGGTGTGAAGCCGTCTATATGAGTTGGACATCTGAGCAGAAATAGACACAGGAGTAAGTATTATTCTTTAAAAGGGGGATGTCCACTCATTTGGGGAGAGTCTACCCACTGCCAAGGTCGCATAACTCTGCGCCTGCAAATTGTTAAAAAAAAAGAAGGGACACATTTGAGAATCTACTTTGTAGCTCCGAGAGTGACAGCATTGTGTGTTGTGTGGGATGTAACAAGTCAGATATGGCGGTAATGCCCCCCTTCTGCCATGTGACAGATGTGTGGTGTGAGTTGCCCCCCTGGAATTTCGGGTTGTTCACCAGAGTAAGGGGCGGCGAGAACTGTGGGTCCGGGTGTAATATCATACGCACTTTATGCCAAGTTTTCCATATTGCAATTAAAATTGGGTTGGTTTTGGCCCCCTGGGGTATTTGCTCATAAGGCAGATGTAAGAAGTTCATAAGTGAGATGTGCGGAATGATCGCTTGGTCCAGCTGTTGCGCGGTGTAATATGTTGCGTTTCGTGCCCAGTCAGATAACACCCTGGCAAGTGCGGCCAAATTATATGCCCGAACATTAGGAAAGTTTATACCCCCGTTAAACTTCTGTTGTTGTATAACATGAAACAGAATTCTCGGTCTCCCTCCCGCCCAAATGAAACCCCGATATAGTTGATTAATATATTTCTCATCTTTCGGTCAGAGGTTCAAAGGTAATGACTGGAAAATATATGAGTTTTGGGAATTCTACCATTTCCAGGATATTAGCCCGGCCCATGAAAGAGAGAGAAAAATGTTTCCAAAGTAATAAGGCTTGTTCTAGTTTAGAAATATACGCCGTGACATTGTGTTTATATACGTTTTCTGGGAGCCTCGTAATCTGCACTCCCAAGGACATGATGGGTTTTAACATGCTTATGTAAAGGATCTGCAAGGCACAGCTTCGGGGTTAACGCCCATAGGTAATCAGTCTGCACCTGAGTCTATGTCTCTGAGACTGACTCCATCTTCCACCACTCAGGATGGCAGGCTTAGGAGTGGGAGGGCCTATCGCAGCCTGGCCAGACGGAGCTAGCTCCCGCCCACTGTCTATTTATACCTGCCTTTCCTGTTCCTCCTTTGCTTGTGATTCTTCTCGTGTGGTTTCCTGGCCCAGCTACAGCTTCTATCTATTTGACCCTGCTTCATTCTGACCCCGGCTTGCTGACTACTCTCCTGCTCTGCGTTTGGTACCTCGTACACTCCTGGTTTGACTCGGCTCGTTCACCACTCTTGTTGCTCACGGTGTTGCCATGGGCAACTGACCCATTTCCCTTAGCTTTGTGTACCCTTGTCTGTTTGTCTGTCGTGCACTTACTGAGCGTAAGGCCCGCCGCCCAGTTGTACCCCGTCGCCTAGGGCGGGTCGTTGCAAGTAGGCAGGGACTGAGTGGCGGGTAGATTAGGGCTCACTTGTCCGTTTCCCTACCCCCATCATTACAGCTTAGTCCTTTGCTCCTCCAGGAGAGAAGCGTTGCCAGAGGTGTTTGGCATCTGCTTTATCTTCTTCTCTGTATTGATAATTATTGGCCAATCCAAGCATGTTTATGGGGGAGTCAGGAGAGGCCGCTCTCAGCCACTTCTATAGAAGCCGTTCTACAAATATTGGATATAACGTTATAAAAAATTTAAAAAAACGGGGCCACCGATCATCGTAAACCCACATGTATCACCCGCATCTTTTTTACCATGCTGTTCTTCTGCGGTTTTAATCCAAGTCTGAACTTAGCCCTACAATATTGCAGACGTCGCATGAAAATTTAAATGGTGCAGCCAAACCAGATCTCATCACGTTCATGGCTTATTTTTTGACCTAAAATAATGTAATTTTTTGTAGTGGAGAAAGCCTTCAATTTCTACAGAAAAATAAAAGCCGATAGGACACCAATTTGTTGAGAATTTTTCAGCGGAGTCCTTTACGACTGCCGGTAAAGAGTCAATTCTGGTAGAAAACACATGCTCGATGTCAGCAGAACGATCCTTTGCTCCTCGCTGCCGGCTATTTCGTAAATAAAGCCCCCGACATACACAATACATAAATTTGCTTTAAGAGCCCATATATATAAGGTCTTTTTTAATTGGTGGTGTTGGCAGAGCTCAAACCTTGTGTCTTTCGAAACGGAGGAATTTACAAGCTTTTCTCCTCAAGGCCACCTCCGGAATTATCTTCATCACCACTTAAGGAAAAAGCCAGGAATGCCGGGGTAAAGCCTTCACCATAAACGTGTCCGGCTAATGAAACACAGAGAAGACTTCAAGCCTTTCTTTATAAGGGGCTGGACGGACTTTATGGGGTTTACATTAAGGCGACTGCTTTACTTTTAGGTGTGGGATTTTTCTTCTTAGAACAGAGATGTTTAAACTTAAACCAGAGAGAGAAAATTCAGCAGAAATCCCCTAGAGAGGCCGGGATGGCGGCGGCAGGTGGCAAGAGAAGGCTCCGAAAACGCAGAAGATAAGGAGAGGCGCTAATTGGGGCAAGTTGTGAAGGAACGTACAAGTCTCGAGGGGTAACTCGCAAACAGACAGGAGAGCGGCCCAGAATCTATGCCCTTGCCAGATAAGACTTGGAAAATATATCTCGACTTTTATTTTTTCCAAAAATCATCTTCTTAAAGAGTATTTTAACCTATAATATATTTATACTTTAGGACTGGATTTAAGAGTATGTTCACACTAAGGCCGTCGGTCTTTTGCGGACCATAAACAATTGAACTGTGGTCTGTTGTTTGCGGTCCGTGTGTCATCAGGGTGTCCTCCACATCCGCTCTGTAGGTTTTTTTTACATCGCGGACAAGACCGGGCTGCAAATACGGACAGGAATAGGACCTGCTCCAAATTTTGCGGCTCTGTCCCACAGCTCATACACGGATCAGTGGTAACCATGGTCGTGTGGATGGGGCCATTAGAAATGATTGGTCCGTGTGCTATGCGTTAAAAAACAGATAGCGCACAAAACATAAAGCAATGGTTGTGTGCGTGGGGCCTAAGTAGTATGGCCGGGTAGCCACAAAACTATAGCAATGTAAAAAACCATGTCAAAGGCCACTTAGTAAATGCAAATGCACTAGGAAAGGGTTTGTCCGGGCATTTTCTATTGATAGCCTATCCTTAGGATAGGTCATCAATATCAGATCGGTGGCGGTTTAACTTCCGGTACCCTCACTGATCAGATGACTGAACGGGACGCGGCGTTAGTTGCCACGGCCTCTTCCGTGTTTACCAGGCACAGCGCCATACACATCGGTAGTGGCTGTGCCTGGTATTGCAGCTCAGTCCCATTCTCTTGAATAGGACCGGAACTGCAATCCCAGGCATAGCCACTCCAGATGTGTACCGCTGTGCCTGCAAACTGTGAAAAGGCCGCAGCAACAAGTGTCGCCGTCCTATCAATCGGCTGATCGGCAGGGGTGCCGGGAGTTGGGCTCCCACCAATCTGTTATCGATGACCGATCCGAGGGATAGATCATCAATAAAAAATGTCCGGACAAACCCTTTAATTGATAGTTCATTATTAGGATATCCGACCAAGAATTCACAGGGCAAAGCGCAAGATATTAACATGTCTATGACGGTCAACTGGCTCGAGTTATTATCAATGCCAATGCCAGAGCCCTCCAGTGCCCTGTACTACTAATTACCAATTCTGCTTTATGACGCCCTGTGCCGAATGTCTGTGAGCAGTCCTAGTACTCAGGTTGGCGAGAACTGCGGAATACTACAACCACATGCAAAAATCTGGATAGGCTTTGGCTCGGTTAGATATTGAGGGATCATACAATCCCTTCCCCAACATCAACCTCAAAATCAAGTCCTGGAATATGTTCAGGTATGTGAACTCCGGGCCTCAGGAGCCTCCTATGTGGATCCGCACAACCATTTCCAGTCCAGACTGAAAGAAATTCAGATTTGTGTGCAAAACCCCACAGCACTCCACATCACAACCTGCCGGAAATATGATGCCTGCCAGACCGAGAGCTACGGCAGCCGTGAAAGTGTTAAGTGCCCAACCAGGTCTGCAAAGCATCTGAACACTCCTGTGGGTGCCGCCGTCTCCAGGGATAGGACATTATCAGGGAAGACGGGGGTAACAACAGATTTCAAGAGCTTGTCTCTAAACACAGTGTGGGAGAAAGAGGAGATTTCACTGGAACAGAAGGGAGAAAAATCTGCGCACCCACCGAAAAAAGAAGGGGGTGTAGAAAATGCTTTATCGTAGTACTAAACCTGTGTGCGTCCAACTAACATTCCTAAAAATAAAAAAAACATACAATAGTATTTTAGGGTCTGTTCACACTACCGTCGTATCTTTTAGTATACAATGGAGCCATGATCGCTGTGACGGATCCGTTTTTCTGACGAATCCTATTAAATTTAATGGGGTCAGTCTGAGTTTTGGCATTTTTTTACTCCAAGAATAGCACCGCCAACTGCTAGAAGAGAAAATATTGTTTGCTGGCCCCCAACTTGTACACTGCTGAGCAGCTGAACGAGCTCACTGATCTCAGTCCTGGGGAGAAATCTTTACACGGCCATCCACAGTGTAGGTGTCTGCAGACATGTTTTACAATGCGGAGGGTTGTCTGAGGTCTGTTTACTCTGGTATCAGAGGAGTTTAACAGGGTCAGAAAAGTCTAATAAAATCTGCAGTCCATACACAATAAAATGACAGGGGTAAATACATTTTATAGGAAGGGAACATAAGCGATAGGAGCGATATCTCACAGGGAAAAGAATGCCGTGTCCTGTGAGGGGGAACCCCCAGAATGGACGTGTAATATATCCAAACCCCTGTGATGCTGGAGGGCATTTCCATTACGTGGAAGGTGCCACTGATTTCAATGCATTGTGCCAGGCGGGCAAAGCACCACTGAAGGTACCACCGACACCAATGGTTCTTCAGGTGTATGCCGAGGCCTCGTAATTCAGGGGAAGCGTTCACTATTAACCCTCGACACGTTTTATAGACAGATTGAAAAATTGAAGGGGTATAAAAATCTGGGGTCATGGTAGGGGTCGGACTAGTCTTACCCTGCACCTCCTACAATGTTGGATGAAGTGTCCTTACACGTGCTCGGCCACCGTTACATACTTGTCCCCAATCATTGAAGTTTTGGTCGGAAAAAAACAAGAAACTGGGGCTCCCCGTTTTAGCGATCGGTGGGCTCCCGGCCTCCACACCCCATTCATCTAACATCACCAGGCGGTGTACGATGCAGATAAAGGTTGACAACTCAAATAGCCTTTAAACTGGAAATCACCTTTAAAATGTCACCATTTTTTTTTTCAATTGCTTGTTGTTTTGGATTGTTTTTGGGGGGCACAATTGGCATATATTCTTTTTTTTTTTAATGCGACACCGTTAACTGACCTTTACCCCCCACTGCTACTGAACGTAGAAACCACAACCTGAGAAGCCAAAATGCTTTTTCGGAGAGATTAAATAATGACATGCCCAATTTGAGCTCCTGCAACAAAGAGGTGTTCTGTTTCTCTGTATCAGTGGAGGAATTCCCAGCATCCGAGTGGAAGGTGTAAGTGCACCTTTTAAAAGCTAATGGTCTTAGCCATAATTCCTCTTCTGTCTCCAGACATCCTTCTCCAAATCCTTCAGAATCACAAGAGTGCGGAGACGGGATTCCCACCTCCTCGGGGTTAATGAGACGAGGCAGGAGATCGGGGGGATTTGTGTACCAGCTACGGCCCAGACACGACTTGTAATGTGCCGCTCCTTCATCTCTGTTTACGTTTTATTTTTATGGCGCTGTGACGGAATAATAAACCGGCGCCGTACTACCGGTGTGTGTGACTGTGACGTGCGCATATCTATCCACGGATCAGAACAGACGCGCGAAACCTCTACACATTCATCCTATAAACCCGACTGATCACAGCTGCTGAAGAACCTCTTCACTATATACAATTCAGCGCTATCTCTTTCATTTTATTGGTCACATGTTAAGAGATGTGTTGATAGATGCAACTGCTATTGTGATAATCTTTTCATGTATCTTTAAGGGTAAGTTCACACGGCCCGAAAAACGGAAGAAAAATCGGAAGCAGAACGCCTCCAAACATCTGCCCATTGATTTCAATGAGAAAACGGCGTTCTGTTCTGACGGAGCGTTTTTTTACATGTAAGAAAACAGCCGCGAAAGAGGAGTTTTTCATTGACTCTATAGAAAAAAGCTCAAAAAACGGCCGTAAAAAACGCAGAGAAAATCGTGAGTGGCACAAAAAAAAACGTCTGAAAATCAGGAGCGGTTTTCTCTTGAAAACACCTCCGTATTTTGACACCTTTTTTAATCTGCGTGTGAACATACCCTATAGAGTCTATGGAAAACGGCTCCAAAAACGTCCCAAGAAGTGTCCTGCACTTCTTTTTCGCGGAAAAACGCTCCGTCGGAACAGAACGCCGTTTTCCCATTGAAATCAATGGGCAGATGTTTGGAGGCGTTCTGCTTCCGATTTTTCTGCCTTTTTTCGGGCGTTTACGGCCCGAAAAACGGGCAAAAATAGGCCGTGTGAACATACCCTTACTAAACTTTTGTCAGAAGTTTTGATCGCTGGGGGTCCGAGCACGGAGACCCCCACCGATCGCTAAAACGAAGCGGCAGAAGTGCACGGGTGAGCACTGTACCGCTTTGTTTCTGATCGGCTTTCCTCGGAAAGCTGAGTGGTGTATGGGCTGATGGATTTTTTATTGAGCCCGTACATCGCTCGCTCGGCTTCCCAAGAAAAGCCAATTAGAAAATAAGCGGCACAGAGCTTACCCGAGTGTGTATACCGCTTCGTTTTAGTGATCGGTGGGGGTCTCAGTGTTCGGACTCCCACCAATCAAAACTTCTGACATATCACTATGACATGTTTAGTTTTCCTTTAATACATGTATCTTAGACAGGGCAGAAGCATTAGGGTATGTTCACACGGCAGCGTCCGTAACGGCTGAAATTACGGGGCTGTTTTCAGGAGAAAACAGCCCCGTCATTTCAGCCGTAACGGCATGTGCAGGCGTTTGAACGCCGCGTCCATTACGGACATAACTGGAGCTGTTTTTCCATGGAGTCCATGGAAAACGGCTCCATTTACGTCTGAAGAAGTGACAGGCACTTCTTTGGCGCAGGCGTCTATTTACGCGCCGTCTTTTGACAGCGGCGCGTAAATATACGCCTCGTGTGAACAGACAAACGTCAGCCCATTGCTTTCAATGGACAGATGTTTGCCAACGCTATCGAGGCACATTTTCGGACGTAATTCGAGGCGTAAAACGCCCGAATTACGTCCGTAAATAAGCCGTGTGAACATACCCTTACAATGGTTGGCAAGACACTTCTTGTTCTCAGACTACAAGACTTTGCGGGCACATAATTATCTCATCTTGAAGCCATTGAAATCGACGGGCAGATGTTTGGAGGCGTTCTGCTTCCGACTTTTCGGCCGTTTACAGCCCGAAAAACAGCCAAAAATAGGTAGTGTGAACATACCCTAAGGGTATGTTCACACGTAGTGACCAAAAACGTCTGAAAATACGGAGCTGTTTTCAAGGAAAAACAGCTCCTGATTTTCAGACGTTTTTTAAGCCACTCGCGATTTTTGCAGCGTTTTTCGTGGCGTTTTTTACAGCCGTTTTTGGAGCTTTTTTCGATAGAGTCAATGAAAAACTGCTCCAAAAACGTCCCAAGAAGTGACCTGCACTTCTTTTTCGCGGATGTTTTTTTTTTACGTGTAAAAAACGCAGCGAAAAACGCTCCGTCCGATTTTTCAGCGGAAAAACGGCCAAAAATAGGCGGTGTGAACATACCCTCACACACATTTCCACTGCAGGGAAAATGTAGTATTACATGCCAGCCACTCTGAAAGAGCGACCGTGTAATACAAAGATGGGCTGGGTCTATCAGAGGAAGAGTCGCTCTTCGTTAGCGGATATTGACTACGGCTAATAGAGGGGGTCCCGAGCCGCCATCTATGTTATCTATAGTTCCTAATATGGCATATGAATGAACCCCATTAACAAAATCCCAAACATGGAGGAGATTTAACACATACAAAACTTCCAACATGGTTAGTTTTAGCGAACAATAGAGGTCTCAGCACTCGGACTACGACCAATCAAAACATCTGGTTTTCTGCCGAGGAAAACCTTTAAGTCTGTCCGCCGAGTTTTCCGACAGAAAAAAAATTCTGCCGGTCGGAAAATTATTTCACCAAAACGTTGCGTGTGCCTCCTGCCAGCATGAAGCGCTCAGTATGGACATTCTCCTCACAAGCAGAATATACATTGCTGGTCTGATTACGGCTCCCTCTCCTGAGATCTGCAGATTACCGGCGCGGTCATACATTAACGCCAATATACACATTCGAAAACCATTTATGGCTGATCCGGCCAAACGCGCAAATCAGAATATATGATATGATATATCTCTTTTGTATCTTTCTTGGACTGCAAACTATTTTCCCACCTCAATCACAAGTGTTGTGAGAACGTGAGACAACTGGGAGCACAAGCGCTGACATGGATCTTCGTGTAAAGACTCCGCCGCAGCCGACAATCACAGGCAACACGAGCGGAGTGTTGGCATTCAAGCTCTTCAACCATCAAGTGTTCTGATACTCGGGGAGGGTGACAGAAGTGTTAGAAGAGGTAACCCAGGTGCCCTACACTCCTGGGTTTAACATAACGGGAATTTCACACCTGTCTGTGGTGAAAATCCTATTTATCTTCCTCTTGTAGGGATCAATGGAGATTTCACTCCCACTGCAGGGCAGAAGCAGCGACACTTTGCAGGCCTGTCAAGTAGCCAAAGATTAGATACCTCTCTCCCTAGGGTGAAGCTGAGCTCTCCTGGTGGAGAGGATATAATCCCAGGCATTTATCACAGGTCATGAACAGATAGCGTCTTATGAACCAGAGAGAAATAGATGATGCGGGTAGGTAATGGCGAAAGGAAGGAGAAAGGAAAAACAAGCCGTGGTCGATCACTGGAATAGAATTGATATGGTTGGTCTTAATAAGTTTGCAATTTCTAAAAAAAAAAAAAAAAAGTCTGTAAGCAACACGAACAGAACAAGCAAAATGTTATCACAACCAATAGATCTCTAGAGTCTAGACCGCACAGCAGCAAGCAGACACACTATCAGCAACAGCAATTAACAACGCAGGCACCCATTGTGGGTCAGCACATGTGTACCAGTCTAAGGGCCTGTTCAAATCACCGTTCATTTCCGTTCCGGGGTTCCGTCGGAGGTTTCCATCGGGTGAACCCCGCAATGGAAAGTGAAACTGACAGCACAGCTTCCGTTTCAGTCACCATTGATCTCAATGGTGACGGAAACATCGCTAATGCTTTCCATTCGTTACCATTCCGTCTGGTTTCCAGTTTTCCGACGGAATCAACTACGCTATCATGTCGGCAGCACATTGTAGCGTCCATGGCCGAGGACCGTCGGGATTACTTACCCCCCGGCAGCCGCAGCCATGGATCTGTGAGCGCTGGCTTGCATCTCCTTCCCACGAGACGGCAGCACTCACTTGCGCTCCAGTCCGCTGTGTCCCGTAGGGTGCGCGCGCACGTTTGTGCCCGGCCTTAAAGGGCCAGCACGCATACATGGGAATCATCATCAATTAGCCCATGATTCCCCTGGACTATAAGGACCCTGCCCCTTTGCTCATTGCCTGAGCGTTGTTAGTTAATCCCATGTCAGTCTTGCAAATGGTCCCTTAGTGTTATCCTGTTCCTGTTGTTACCCGTGCCCTGCTAGCTGTATCCCATGCTGTGTCCTTGTTCCTGAGCCGGTTCATGATGGAGTCGTGTCTTACTGCTCCTGTGTCATCCACCACGTCCAGTGTCATCTGCCACATCCAGTGTTATCCGCCACGTCTGGCTGCACCCACCTCCATCCGTGCTGAAGCCTCGGCCACTGTCTGGACTATTTCAGGTACCCTTGCGCTACGGACTGGTATAGACTCTTGCATAGACTGACTCGGCCAGCAGCATCTCCGCTACAGCGGAGCGGCCTAGTGGGTCCACATAACCTGTGATCATGACACACATCTACCTGTAGCACATCTCCTACTCCACTACGCTATTGATTCCGCCCAAAAAAAAAAACTGAAACCTTACGGATCAGAGACAAACGGAAACCATTAGCAACAGAAGTGTTATCATTGAAATCAACCTGTGGTTTCCGTTAGTGGGTTCCTCTGACGGAAAGGTCTGACGCAGATGTGGATGAAGCCTAAGATCTTGCATTTCCACCTTGATAAGGATTGATAAGATTTGCTGGCTCCTAATGCTGAGCGATTATCGTACGACTTTTTGTATAATCCGTAAGGCCTCATGCCCACTTTAGTTATTTTCTTAGTGTGCAATCCGTTTTTTTAAGGGATAGCACACGGACACATTCATTTCTATGGGGCCATGCACAATTCCGTTGTTTTAACGGAACCGGGTGGCTGTTACGACAAAAATAAGTCCTACTCCTGTCCGTTTTTGACGGAACAGTCTCGGCCATTTCATTAATTTGGTCCATTGAAACAACGGACTGCACACGGAAGCCGTCCGTGTTTCACTGATCCGTCATTATCGTCCGTACGACGGGCAACGGATGTGTGCATGAGGCCTAAGAGATAATCGCCCCATGTAATAGCGTTAAACATTGAACGATAAAGCCTAGGGTTCCCGTGGATCGGCCACATCTACCTGAATTATCGTTCATAGCCGCCACACCCCTTTGCATAATCAGAAATCTTACAGTCATTACCAGATCAGAAATGAGGTGCGGGCGAATGAGCAACAACTAAACAGCGAAAATATTTAGCAATTATTGTTATGTCTAATAGACCGTCTTTCGAACGCAAACTCCTCGCTAGTTAATGAAACAATATCTGCCCTTTACGAGTTAGGTCTTACCTGTGACTGCCTATGGAAGACCTTGCATTTCCACCTTGATAAGGGTTGATAAGATACGCTGGCTCTTACGGATCAGATCTCCTCTGTAGCGGTCTATATTAGGCTATCGTCACACCTGCGTCCATGTGTTTTCGTTTTTCTGATTGTCAGAGGAGCAGAACAAGGGAATAGCAGAAGCAAAGGTTCCATCGCCCAACGGACGCCGCCGCCATCGTGTCTGTGATTTTACTGGAGACAATAGCGTAGCATGCTGGGGTGTTGTCTCTGGTGATCTTGGCCGGATCTGCGACGAAGGCCCCTAACGGAGCATCCAACGCAGATGTGAACGAGGCCTTAGACCTTGCATTTTGCAGACCAATAAAATGATCATTAAATCATGGTGGACACGATGGATTACTGCTAACCTCGGGGCTACAATCACTGAACAGAGTCAAGAAACATGGATAATCAGGGAGCTGGGAGGAAGCTAAATGGACAGGTTTACGATCAGAGGAGATGAGAGGAGGAGAAACAGATTTCATCTCCTCTGACAGGGGAAGGCGATAGATATTTTTACGGTGAGGGGAACAAAATCAAAGTCAAGGAAATTAAAAGAGGATCTGACCAGCAAATAGTCAATTAACAGACGTATAGACACGATCTCACCGGGGAGGGGATCAAAGACGAGCAGGGATGGACGGTTTGCTCTTTATATAATGGACTGGAGAGACACTCCAGATTGGACACACTGGATTCGGGGGCCTGTCGTTCTCCAAATCAAAAAAATCGATGGGATGCCATTAGTACACGAGGTCACTTGGTTCCTTGTCGTTGAAGATCCCTGGATGGTGTCCACATATACGAGGTGATACAATCTTACCCAATGATGTGGACGGTAATTTGGATCCACATAACGAGCAGATGACAAGGCTGAACAAGTCCAGGGCACAGACAGGAAGTGTTTTCATGAGGACCTCGGAGGGATACAACGGTCACTTCAAACATTTTTCATAAACATCAAAGGGCCTCTCGTATATTTCTTCATTAAAAACAATGCATTGAGATAGCTGCTCGTATTTCAAGGTGTCCTCTATAAGATGCACATTGCAGCGGAGAGGACTTTAACTAATGCAAATACGCTGGGATGTATAGGCGCTCACAGCCAAAAAAGCTAAACAAAAAAGTCAAATTGTAACATTATGGGACATAAAAAAAAAACACGAAAAAACAAACAGCATTCTACAAATAGACTACAAACACCGGCATTCTGCTTTGAAAATAAGTGGAATTCCTGGGATACTTTGAAGTTCATGTCGGAGGCAGCTTTGAAGTAAAGCACTGTACATAATCTGTGTGTCTTGCATTGTGCGCGGCCCAGGTTTGGATCAAGTCTCCTGTCATGTTGTGACGGATGGCTGGCGGAGATCAGCTCTTGTGATCTGGAAGGCATCGCGTGACATGTATGTTTGTAAACTGCGGAGGTGGGCAGGAGCCGACGGCTTACAACACCTGTATGGAGATTAGGCATTGAGTGCAAAGCTCAAGAATACATGTACAATTACTTTATTTCTTTCCAATCTCCCGAACCTTCCGCAGGATGATCTTCAAATAGGAAGCAATTACTGAGGTCGGGGAAATGTGGCATCCGATGTATTGTATCTAACAGTTCTGTCAAATCAAACAGCGGCATAAACGGGATGGATGTTATTATTGTCTTCTGATAAAAATCTTTTTATCTCTAAGGACAAAGATTTGCAACCACCGAAAAGCAAGAGATTTACCTCGGCACCTGTAACCGGCATAACAGCAACAATTTTTAAAGGCGCTGGTCATCAGGACAGGTAGTGCCAAGATCGAGATATATCACCTATCCCCATGGACACGACTGTATTTTTTTATCCGTAATTACGGACCCATTCATTTCTATTGGCCACAGACACCTTTCCGTATTTTTACTGATGTGTGTCCGTGTTGAAAAAAGGATAAAACCCGTCCTATTCCTTTCAGTAATTACGGCACGGACTCTCCCATAGAATGTTTTTATTTTTCACGGATCCATATATACAGATCAAATACAGATGCATTACGGATATGTTACGGATGACTATGTATAAGTATTTACGGACAGTATTTACGGATAGATGAAAATACGGTCATGTGGATGGGGCCTAAACGATGAGTGTCTGGTAACTGGGGGCCCCACTGATCACTAGAACAGGGGTCCCGTGCCCTCTGTTCCTCTTCATTGCATAACCGTAGTGAGGAGAACTTTTATTAAAGAGGCGGTCGAATATGCGCAATGCCGCTCCATTCAAGTCTATGGGTCTAATGGAGCAAGTGAGGTGGAAGCGCAGTGAGGAGTCATTGTGGGGGCCCCACCGATAACTAGAACAGGGGTCCCGTGCCCCCCGTTCCTCCTCCCTGCATGACCGTAGTGAGTAGAACTTTGACTGTAGAAGCGCTCGAGTATGCGCCGTGCCTCCCCATTCAAAGTCTATGGGACTAACCGAGGGAGAGGCGCAGTGAGGAACGGGGAGCTCCAGTCCTTGTGGTGGTCGCAGCGATTAGACATTTATCACCTAAGTCACTCTTGGGACAACCCCTTTAATCTCAATTGTGCCAATTAAAAAAACACTTCAGTAATTTATTTTATTGGCTCCATAAGCAACAATTCAGACAATATGTGTACGGCAGCAGGTAATTCCTTCTTATCCGATTCCTCTCTTTGTGTAAAAGCATGGATCCCCGCGGGTCACTAAAACAAAAGGGACCGATTTGAAGCGGTTAGCATGCACCCCCGCCGATCCCTAAAATAAAGGGACCGATTTGAAGCGGTTAGCTGGGAGCGCTGCTATGCAGGGAAAAACTTTGATGCAGCAAAAGCGCTGTTGGCCCCACATTGAGGATTGGAGGGGCTCCTGGCAGTCAGACCCCTACAGGTTCGGAAACAAGAGTTTGCTGGAGATTCCGTAATACACATAGAGTTCCATAGGACTAGATGTCTTGTACTTGGCAAGGACCAAGAGGGGCCACAACATGACATAAGAACATATCGGTTGCTTGAGTTTTAAGAAAATTTGCTATTACAGAGTTTCTTCGGGCACGGTTTATACATACACATCCCGTCAGCTCGAATGAAGTAAACACACGGCATCGCTGCCATCGTTTCTGGTAATTACGACCCCTGTAATCTCTGTGCCATTTAGCAGAATTTGCAGAATTATCTTTTATCTTTACATACTCGAGAGGAGATGGCTGGTAAACTTTATATTACTGAGAGCCAATCGTCAGTCAAGGTTATAGAGATATGAAGTGCCTTTGGGAAAGTTTTATAGCTCAGTTCCTGCGAGATAAGGCAATCTGGAGGGATCAAGGAGCCCGAGCACACACTCCAGTAATTACTACCCTTCCTTGGGCAAGCCGGAGCAAACAAACTGCTCCAAACACATTTTTGTTTAGAAGATAAGACTTCACAATACAGAAGCCTGAGCAATGAGAAGTAATACTCTGCGTGCAGAACATCCTCCCTCCGATGTCCAAAGGGGAACCATATCCAGTACACATGGCAGTGGTCACCGGGCAGATTGATGGCATTAGGTGGCTAAAAAAAACTAACAAGATATAACTAGATACTGGACTCAAAGATCTTTGGTGACTGGTTGAATCAGGATCAGACATCATAGATTTCAAATCGGCCAATCATATTGTTCACCAAAAGATCAGCGGTGCCAGACTTGTCTGGCCCCCATTATCCTGCTCTTACCATAGAGATAGCATACCCATTCATGGAACCAGAATCGAATACAACTAGTCCTGGTTCATAGAAAGTAACAGAGAAAACCACTATTAGTAATTGTCAATTTGGCTTCCTTACAAAGATTCAATCAAGTTTCCCCTAAAACCATGGGGCTGTTTACTCGATGATGGGAAAATACTGAAAGTCTTGTCATGTTCTTCTTATCAAGGGTGATGGAGAGGGACCAATGAGGGGTTTGTGCAATGGCCCCGATTATGGTAAAATTTGACAAGTAATGAACTACAGGATCTATATGACAGAATGATATTTTTGGGTCTATATGGCATTTGATTTAACTCTGAACTTTCTGCTTACTTATCTAGTTTTAGCGGTCAGAAGGAAGGAGTAGAATATGGGGAGACCCACCATTGTATTAGAATAACTACAACATATTACAGCAAGGCCTAGATAAGTTGGCAGCATGAGCAAAAACACGGCAGATGGAATTTAACGTTGATAACTGTAAAGTAATGCACTTAGACTACAATAATATATAAATACATATACATTAAATGGAAGAGAATGGGGGATAACAGAACAAGAGAAGGACCTGGTTACAAATAAGATCAGCAACAGAACTCAATGTCAAGCAGCAGCCGCAAAAGCAAATAGCATTTTAGGGAGTTTATAAGGAGATAAAAACCTGAGATTCAAAAGGGAATATTACCCCTCTATAAATGGAATATTACCCCTCTATAAATGGAATATTACCCCTCTATAAATGGAATATTACCCCTCTATAAATGGAATATTACCCCTCTATAAATGGAATATTACCCCTCTATAAATGGAATATTACCCCTCTATAAATGGAATATTACCCCTCTATAAATGGAATATTACCCCTCTATAAATGGAATATTACCCCTCTATAAATGGAATATTACCCCTCTATAAATGGAATATTACCCCTCTATAAATGGAATATTACCCCTCTATAAATGTAATATTACCCCTCTATAAATGGAATATTACCCCTCTATAAATGGAATATTACCCCTCTATAAATGGAATATTACCCCTCTATAAATGTAATATTACCCCTCTATAAATGGAATATTACCCCTCTATAAATGGAATATTACCCCTCTATAAATGGAATATTACCCCTCTATAAATGGAATATTACCCCTCTATAAATGGAATATTACCCCTCTATAAATGGAATATTACCCCTCTATAAATGGAATATTACCCCTCTATAAATGGAATATTACCCCTCTATAAATGGAATATTACCCCTCTATAAATGGAATATTACCCCTCTATAAATGTAATATTACCCCTCTATAAATGGAATATTACCCCTCTATAAATGGAATATTACCCCTCTATAAATCCCTTGTAAGGCCACATCTTGAATATCGAATTCAGTTTAGGGCTCCAAATTTTAAATAGGATATAGGAGAACTGGAGAGCGTTCAAAGGCGATGGGAGGTGTCTTCTACAATGAAAGGCTGAAGAAATTGCCGCCGACGGCCACAGCCCGGATTTTCGGCCTGTTCTCCCATAGTATGGGAGCACGGCCCGTAAAATACGGAACGTAGGACATGCGCTATAATTCCCGGCACGGTTCTATGGCACAGACACCTATCCATAGCGATACGGAAAGGTGTCCACGGCCAATAAAACTGAATTGGTGCATAAATGCGGACTGTATTACGGTCCGCAACTACGGAGATTTTTCAGGGTCGTGTGCATGGGGCCTCACTATGTACATCGAGAGCTTTACTGGAATTCACGTAATGTGAACAGGACCTAATACATCATTGGTACAATGATCACTCGAAGACCATGGAAATTTTTATGCAGTTCAGATACATTTTCCAAATCAACAAACAGATTTGATTGCTCGGTTTAGAGACTAATCCATTTGTCTGATCTGGAAATTTGTTATGTTTCTCAGTTGGTTATTCATTGTACATGTTGGTTCCTTAAAAAAAAATTAAGGAGGAAAAACAATACATTATATATATAGTGGAGAGAGGTTTCCAAACTCCCCCGAATGACCATAGGCTCCTCCGTCTTATACTTCCAGCTATTTCAGCACTGAAACCATTTTATCGAATGCCATAGTAGTTGGAAGTTTTAGATCCCCGTAGTTTCTAGAGTTCTGCTGTAAATTGTACATAGGAGCCTATGAACAATCCCATTCCCCATGATATGACTGCATCAGTCCGCTGGCATGTTCTTGCTGCGGCGTTTATGACACCCTGCTGTCCTTTGATGTCAGAGCTCCATAACATGAGCCAAATACTAATGGCATATAATTATGCAGATCACAACACGGCTGCCTTCAGAGTATTGTTCTTTGATGGAATAGTCTCAGAACATGCTGTAGAGGTCTGCCACTGGAGGGCTTAGCAGCGCCAGATAGGGATCAGTGGTGGCTCTTGATGTAAAACACGTTCATGGGGGACTGGTGCTGAGGGGGTCATTAGGCACAGACAGCATTTCTAGCGCAGTTAGGGAACCTTGACATTTACCGCTATCTGATCGGCTGCAGGCAACACAGTCTGTGACTTGCTGGAGAATCTGACAATCCACAGCAGAAAGCACCAACTCCCGCGTTACCTTGATATAGGGAAAATTAAATCTGGTACATAACAGGGTTCATAGGGAAACATGCTGGGAGTATCTAGAAGATCCCACTTGGTTATTACAGAGACCTGGAGAGCTTCACAATGGCCTTAAAAGGGTTATCCGGGAACCAGGAAAAATATATATATGTATATACATTAAGACATGACTACATGTAATCTGACTGCAAACAAATAAACTTCAGCAATACTCACCGCTCCCCTATGTGACAATAGCGCCGCTTACAAGGTATGAGGCGGGACTTCTTAACCGTCTTCTATCCCGGCCCACCCCTATGCTCATGTAGGGCGTGCTGAGAATAAGGGGGCTGGCTTGCTTCACCGGCATCTGTACAGTACCGGAGAGGTCACATGATTTGGTGACGCGCCGACACAACTTGACGGGGGACTGCTCTTGGTCACGTGTCGGCGCGTCACCAAAAGAGAAAGAACGACGAGACTTCCAGGGTCATGTGACTGTGTTGCCGAACGAGGAATCGGCACCCCACTGAAACAAGATGTATGTTATTAAGTCTCATTATTTCAGGCATTTCAATCCTCGGCATATCATTTTTGAAGCTGGATAACCCCTTTAGGCTCGAAACTATCACCAACACATATCCAACTGTAGACTACGCTGCCGTTTCTCACTTACCGCTCCACTGTTCTGTCTGTAGACACTCACTAGACATTGATCCACCTTCATGTCAATTTACAGTCCCACCATTTATTTTCTGCGTTGATGGAGTGTTGTTTAGATTTATAATTTCATCAATGTAGACTTTTTGGAGTGATTGACGAATGTTTGAATACCGGTGCAACACAAGTGTTAACTGCGGAGCAGCATGGTTAGGGCTGGACAGCAACAGATGCAGAATATCACGTAACTAGTCAAACTATGTGATTCAAGTGCATGGGCAAACGTGGCATAGAAGCCACTGATGCAATTACTCAGGGGTCCCTTCTAGAAAGTGAGAACCGGAGTGGGACTCAGTTCTACACGAACGCTGCAACAAGTGAGAGGAGGTACAACGCTATCACATGACTATTTATTTCCACCAATAGAAGTCAAAGAAAAGTTGATCTACTTTTGTATAACCATGGCGGTTTGATCGCATCACAGACACCACGGACTCTCACAACAGATTCTGTAAAGTCATCATTCAACCCAGACCCAAGAAGGATTGACAGTGGAAAACATTGACGTTTTCATTCATATGGGGCAAGACCAAACTCTTATCGGCAGGGCATGTAGGGATTTTTAGTTGTGCCACGGATGCGGACCGCCATAAGTCGACACTCCGATAAGAGAAGGTGAAGCTCCAGGCCACCAATCTCCATCACCACGTGCCACTTATAGTACTACTGTCTTCTTATGTAGCAGGTTCTTGGTCCCCATTAGATGAAAACATCAGGGTGCTACTGCAGTCGGGGCACCTCTAAGGCTATACCAAGGGATGACAATCTGGAAAATAATTACACCGAAACCGATATGTTAAATCCTTTCAATTATCACGGTAAAGCAGAGATGACTATTCCAGTAATGAATCATTGGGACAGTTGTCTTCTCCTCTATGTTCCTATTTTCCTAATGAGAGACCGTGTGGGAGACATTTCGATGCTTGGGTACCCTCTGCCGAGTACCGGAGGAAGATGTCTTATTTCCCATGAAATAAATACAAGAGCCGTGATGAATAGACTCCATTATGGAGAGTCATCAAAGGCGTTATAGCGGGTGATTTCACACTGCATTAGGAAGGGGAGTTGCCTGGGTCAAGCCTCGCGCACCGCTCGCACAGGAAGCCTATCTGTTTCTGCATGGATCCGAATGTCTATCCGTCTCGGCATTCATCCTCCCAAGTGTCCCTCTTCTGGGAGAACTGCGCTCATGTTTCACCCATAGTCACTGTTCTCTCCAATAACCGCCTTGTATATGTCTTTTTAACATCTACCATCATCTGCATTCATCATTCCAATCTACTGCTCAGGAAAACGCTTTCTCATTGCAAACGTTACGTCCACGTAGCTTATATGTGTTTATTATAACTTTCTCACACTATATTATGGTTACACATTGTGCAGCACTGTAGACAGAACATGGCCACCATAACCTGTCCACAGTGGGACGAGGAGAACGTATAGACGCACTCTACATGTGGACCTTGGTTAAATATGAAGCCAGGACCCCAGTGATATTGTAGTACACATATCCAGGGGGGCTACATGCGGCTCCTGATATCCCAACACTATGATAAACACATAATCGTTCTTTGAAATGAATGGCCTATCCGGCCAACCCTCGCTGGTCAGTTGTTGGAAGGTGCGGCGGTCCCTGGTGTTACAATTTGCTAGTGTTTTGTCCATTCAAATAAATAGGACTGAGCTGTACTACCAGGCCCAGTAGGTGCGGTGCGGTGTTGTATGAGGCGGTGTAACAGACATGGCACTCTCCTCTAAAGACCTGATCGTTGGGGGTGCTGACAGTCGGACCGATCTAATATTAAAGGCCTATCCTAAGGATAAGCTGGCAATTTTAAGGAACCAGAAAACAGCCAGTAAGATGGTGCTGGATTCCTGGAATTGTTTCACACATTTGAGCTCATAGAAGAAATCTGCCATAAATCGTTCAGCCGGAGAGAGAGAATGTCCCAGTGCTGATCTCCAAGGCCCTGTTCACACTGCGGGACCCGCTGCAATATACCGCCTCCTATTCATTTCAATGGGAGTCGGACGCTTCTTTCTCCTGCTAGCTGATCTTTTCAGCTAGCGAACAAAAGAAGTGTTCTGCTCGATCTTTAGGCAGATTCCACCCGAACTTCCCATTGAAGTGAATGGGAGGATGAAGGAATAATTCCGCGGCGGATTTTGCAGTGGGACCCGCGTGTAAACAGGGCCTTAATGTGGAGAATGGTAGATGAAAAAAATGGCGGCTGATCGGCTTTTCATATGCAAGGTCCTGTTAGAAGAGTAGAGCAGCGAGGAGATAATAGTAACTGCTGAAACAGAAACTACTCTAGGGCGCCGTTATACGGTTTGCTATATTTTAGGGGTAGTTCTGTGTGGTGGGCTCACTGGTATGGACAATTCTGGCTGGATGTTATTCAAGGCGACACCATTGTATAGGTATCCAGTAGCCCTAGTGTGCACTATAATCTGGAACAATTCTAGGACATCATTGGCATAACTTGGTTGTGGCACTCAGGGAACACAGTACTGTCTTCAGACTACAACAAGGGCAGGTTTTGGACGTAGGGTGAGCATAATAGGGTGAGCTTCCGCATGTGCGTTTATGCTTCCCTCATTGACGCTGCTGAACGGCAGCTCGTTGGCCACACACATACTAGTCCTTCTCAATGAATTAGAAGATCAAAAAGTTAAATTTATTTCAGTAATTCAATTCATAAAGTGTCTCCTATATATTCTATAGATTCATCACACACAGAGGGATCTATTTCCAGCATTTTTTTCTTTTAATGTTGATGATTATGGGAACAGTTACTGAAAACCCCAAATTTTGTCTCAGAAAATTAGAATATTTTATAAGCCCAATTTCAAAAATGATTTTTAATAGCGAAATGTTGTCCTACTGAGAAGTCTGTCCAGTATCTGCCCTCAATACTTGGCCGGGGCTCCCACTCTGCATGAATTACTGCATCAATGCGGCGTGGCATGGAGGGGATCAGCCTGTGGCACTGCTGAGGTGTTATCAATGCGGCGTGGCATGGAAGCGATCAGCCTGTGGCACTGCTGAGGTTTTATCAATGCGGCGTGGCATGGGGGCGATCAGCCTGTGGCACTGCTGAGGTGTTATCAATGCGGCGTGGCATGGAAGCGATCAGCCTGTGGCACTGCTGAGGTTTTATCAATGCGGCGTGGCATGGGGGCGATCAGCCTGTGGCACTGCTGAGGTGTTATGGAACCCCAGGTTGCTTTGATAGCGGCCTTCAGCTCGTCTGCATTGTTGGGTCTTGTTTCTCATCTTCCTCTTGATAATACCCCAGTGGTGTAACTACCGCTATAGCAGCCATAGCGGCTGCTACGGGGCCCGTGGCATGAGGTGGCCCGTGTCGCACGCCGGCACGGGCCCCCACCATGGCCGCAGGCTCCGCTAGCAGCCGCTATGGCTGCTACAGCGGGACGCCACTGAACACTACGGCAGAGCAGGGAGGTATCTCCCCGCTCTGCCATTAAACAAAAGACATGTATCCCCTATCCACAGGATCTCCACAGGACATGTATCCCCTCTCCACAGGACATGTATCCCCTCTCCACAGGATATCCACAGGACATGTATCCCCTCTCCACAGGATCTCCACAGGACAGGGGTTACATGTGTGATCCCTGGCATTGATAGGGAGAACGGGGGACTGAAAGTCCCCTGAAGTTCTCCATCACAAACCTCGGACTTCCGGGGTCTGTGTCGGCAGTTCCGTAGAAATGAATGGAGCGCCGGTCTCGCTTGTGCGCATGCGTGACCAGCGCTCCTTTCATTGTTATTGAACTGCGCAGACACCGGAAGTCAGAGGTTAGTCATGGAGAACTTGGGGGACTTTCGGTCCCCCGTTCTCCTTATCGCTGCCAGCGATCACACATGTATACCTTATCCTGTGGAGAGGGGATACAGGTCTTGTCTTTTCACACTGTAGGTCGCATTTTTTGGGGGGGTTGGGGATGCTGTATGGCGCTCCCTACTGGGGGGGGCTGTATGGCGTTCCCTACAGGGGGGCTGTATGGTGTTCCCTACAGGGGGGGGGGCTGTATGGCGTTCCCTACAGGGGGGGGCTGTATGGCGTTCCCTACATGGGGGAGGCTGTATGGCGTTCCCTACATGGGGGGGCTGTATGGCGTTCCCTACATGGGGGGGCTGTATGGCGTTCCCTACAGGGGGGCTGTATGGCGTTCCCTACAGGGGGGGCTGTATGGCGTTCCCTACAGGGGGGGCTGTATGGCATTCCCTACAGGGGGGCTGTATGGCGTTCCCTACAGGGGGGACTGTATGGCGCTATCTACAGAGCGGACTGTATGGCGCTATCTACAGAGCGGACTGTATGGCGCTATCTACAGAGCGGGCTGTATGGCGCTATCTACAGGGGGGCTGTATGGCGCTATCTACAGAGGGGGCTGTATGGCACTATCTACAGAGGGGGCTGTATGGCGCTATCTACAGAGGAGGCTGTATGGCGCTATCTACAGAGGGGGCTGAATGGCGCTATCTACAGAGGGGGCTGTATGGCGCTATCTACAGAGGGGGCTGTATGGCGCTATCTACAGAGGGGGCTGTATGGCGCTATCTACAGAGGGGGCTGAATGGCGCTATCTACAGAGGGGGCTGAATGGCGCTATCTACAGAGGGGGCTGTATGGCGCATCTACAGAGGGGGCTGTATGGCGCTATCTACAGAGGGGGCTGTATGGCGCTATCTACAGGGGGGCTGTAAAAAAGGCACTATCTACAAGGGGGGGGGGGTTGTGTGACACCTAGGGGAGCGGGGGCCCCAGTCAAAAGTTTGCTATGGGGCCCAGTCTTTCCTAGTTACGCCCCTGTAATACCCTATAGATTCTCTATGGGGTTTAGGTCAGGCGAGTTTGCTGGCCAATCAAGCGCAGTGATACTCTGGTTATTACACCAGGTATTGGTACTTTCGTCAGTGTGGGCAGGTGCCAAGTCCTGCTGGAAAATGAAATCCGCATCTCCATAAACCTTCTCAGCAGAGGGAAGCATGAAGTGCTCGAAAATGTCCTGCTAGATGGCAGCGCTGACTATGGACTTGATATAACACAGTGGACCAACACCAGCAGATGACACGGCCCCCAAACCATTACTGACTGCGGAAACTTCACACTGGACCGCAGGACACTTGGATTGACACCTCGCCGCTCTTCCTCCAGACTCTGGGACCGAGATTTCCAAATGAAATGCAAAATTTACTTTAAAGAGGCTCTGTCACCAGATTTTGCAACCCCTATCTGCTATTGCAGCAGATCAGCGCTGCAATGTAGATTACAGTAACGTTTTTATTTTTAAAAAACGAGCATTTTTGGCCAAGTTATGACCATTTTTGTAGTTATGCAAATGAGGCTTGCAAAAGTACAAGTGGGCGTGTATTAGGTGCGTACATCGGGGCGTGTTTACTACTTTTACTAGCTGGGCGCTCTGATGAGAAGTATCATCCACTTCTCTTCAGAACGCCCAGCTTCGGACAGTGCAGATCTGTGACGTCACTCACAGGTCCTGCATCGTGACGGCCACATCGGCACCAGAGGCTTCAGTTGATTCTGCAGCAGCATCAGCGTTTGCAGGTAAGTCGATCTTACCTGCAAACGCTGATGCTGCTGCAGAATCAACTGTAGCCTCTGGTGCCGATGTGGCCGTCACGATGCAGGACCTGTGAGTGACGTCACAGATCTGCACTGTCAGAAACTGGGCGTTCTGAAGAGAAGTGGATGATACTTCTCTTCAGAGCGCCCAGCTAGTAAAAGTAGTAAAAACGCCCCGATGTACGCACATAATACACACCCACTTGGACTTTTACTTTTAAACACACCCACTTGGACTTTTGCGAGCCTCATTTGCATAACTACAAAAATGGTCATAACTTGGCCAAAAATGCTCGTTTTTTAAAAATAAAAACGTTACTGTAATCTACATTGCAGCGCCGATCTGCTGCAATAGCAGATAGGGGTTGCAAAATCTGGTGACAGAGCCTCTTTAATCTGAAAACAGGTCTTTGGACCACTGAGCAACAGGCCAGTCCTATTTCTCCTTAGCCCAGGTAAGGGCCTGTTCACATCAGCGTTCGCTTTCCGTTCCAGGGTTCCGTCTGAGGTTTCCGTCGTGGAACCCCGCAACGGAAAGTCAAACGGAAACCACAGCTTCCGTTTGCATCACCATTGATATCAATGGTGACGGAAACATTGCTAATAGTTTCCGTTTGTCACCGTTCCAGCAGGTTCCCGTTTTTTAGACGGAATCAATAGCAGTCGACTGCTACAATGGGGAAGGGGGTGCATTTACTTTGTACTTTTTTCCGTTTTAGGTATGAAAATATTCCCAAATCAACTCCTTACGTGTTATTTAGAGCTGAGAGAGTAGGGAAGAACTTAAAAGCCACTGTATGGTGTCCACACCGGCTGATCGCGGTCCTCTTCAGAAAGCTTAGACCCCCACTCACCCCCAAGTAAACGGCATAGAAGTGGCTCCATTACAGTATTTCAGTCAGGCCTGGCATGTCTCCCTCTCATCATTAGAAGAGACTGCTTGTCAATCCTTAGAGGACATGTCAATATTTTTTTATTCGGCATGTTAATTCGTACCCCTTACACAATTTTGGCAACAGAGGGGGATGGGCCCAGCGCTGTATAGAATGGCTAATTTGTGCAGCTAAGCTCCGACCCTCCTTTCCAATGCAAATTGCGGCGCCGATCCCATTCATAAGGGAAGAAAAACAGATTCTAGTGTGAGATTTTGTAGCCTTTTCTCCCCCCTTTCTCCACGGAGTGAAAGCTTTTCAGGACAAAAATTCCAGGACAAAATTCCTTCATTTCGGTACTGTTGCATTTGTTTTTTTACTCCCCCTCTAAAATGGGTGTTTAAAAAAAAGGGGGGTGAGAGGTCGTTGAGGTCCCCACATCTGTGGCTTTATATATGTCTCACCTCAGAATAGGCTCAAAGTGGGTAGCGAGGCAAATCCTAATGTGTATTAGCAAGACAAAGGCCCACGGAGAGAAGGCGAAGGAATGAGCCTTAATATAGTCAAGATTTATTAGGTCCATGAAGATGGCCGACACCTCCCATTTTCCATACCATTTCCCCACATCTAAAGGACGAGACTTTGTCAGGGGGGGGAGATGGTCATTTAGAATTAACCAGTAACAAATCTCAGAGAGATAAAGGAAGCGCAGACGGGAGCAGGACGTGGGGGAGAGAGTGCAGGAAACTGTTACACAAAAATATAGGAACAGCAGAGAAGCCCAAAGACCCTCCACTTCATCCCCTGCAAACGTCTCAGTAGTTATTTTATTCTATTCTTTTTTTCTGTCTAAGGAGTAGATATGAGATAGATATGAGATAGATACAGTGAAGGAAATAAGTATTTGATCCCTTGCTGATTTTGTAAGTTTGCCCACTGCCAAAGTCATGAACAGTCCAGAATTTTTAGGCTAGGTTAATTTTACCAGTGAGAGATAGATTATATTTTTTTTAAAAAAACAGAAAATCACATTGTCAAAATTATATATATTTATTTGCATTGTGCACAGAGAAATAAGTATTTGATCCCTTTGGCAAACAAGACTTAATACTTGGTGGCAAAACCCTTGTTGGCAAGCACAGCAGTCAGACGTTTTTTGTAGTTGATGATGAGGTTTGCACACATGTTAGATGGAATTTTGGCCCACTCCTCTTTGCAGATCATCTGTAAATCATTAAGATTTCGAGGCTGTCGCTTCGCAACTCGGATCTTCAGCTCCCTCCATAAGTTTTCGATGGGATTAAGGTCGGGCTAGGCCACTCCATGACCTTAATGTGCTTCTTTTTGAGCCACTCCTTTGTTGCCTTGGCTGTATGTTTCGGGTCATTGTCGTGTTGGAAGACCCAGCCACGAGCCATTTTTAATGTCCTGGTGGAGGGAAGGAGGTTGTCACTCAGGATTTGATGGTACATGGCTCCATCCATTCTCCCATTGATGCGGTGAAGTAGTCCTGTGCCCTTAGCAGAGAAACACCCCCAGAACATAAGGTTTCCACCTCCATGCTTGACAGTGGGGACGGTGTTCTTTGGGTCATAGGCAGCATTTCTCTTCCTCCAAACACGGCGAGTTGAGTTAATGCCAAAGAGCTCAATTTTAGTCTCATCTGACCACAGCACCTTCTCCTAATCACTCTCAGAATCATCCAGATGTTCATTTACAAACTTCAGACGGGCCTGTACATGTGCCTTCTTGAGCAGGGGGACCTTGCGGGCACTGCAGGATTTTAATCCATTACGACGTAATGTGTTACCAATGGTTTTCTTGGGGACTGTGGTCCCAGCTGCCTTGAGATCATTAACAAGTTCCCCCCGTGTAGTTTTCGGCTGAGCTCTCACCTTCCTCAGGATCAAGGATACCCCACGAGGTGAGATTTTGCATGGAGCCCCAGATCGATGTCGATTAACAGTCATTTTGTATGTCTTCCATTTTCTTACTATTGCACCAACAGTTGTCTCCTTCTCACCCAGCGTCTTACTTATGGTTTTGTAGCCCATTCCAGCCTTGTGCAGGTCTATGATCTTGTCCCTGACATCCTTAGAAAGCTCTTTGGTCTTGTCCATGTTGTAGAGGTTAGAGTCAGACTGATTCATTGAGTCTGTGGACAGGAGCCTTTTATACAGGTGACCATGTAAGAGCTGTCTATAATGCAGGCACCAAGTTGATTTGGAGCGTGTAACTGGTCTGGAGGAGGCTGAACTCTTAATGGTTGGTCGGGGGTCACATACTTATTTCTCTGTGCACAATGCAAATAAATATATATAATTTTGACAATGTGATTTTCTTCTTTTTTTTTTTTATATATAATCTATCTCTCACTGGTAAGATTAACCTAGCCTAAAAATTCTAGACTGTTCATGACTTTGACTGTGGGCAAACGTATAAAATCAGCAAGGGATCAAATACTTATTTCCTTCACTGTATGAGAATAGATAGATAGATATGAGATAGATAGATATGAGATAGATAGATATGAGATAGATAGATATGAGATAGATAGATAGATATGAGATAGATAGATATGAGATAGATAGATAGATAGATAGATAGATATGAGATAGATAGATATGAGATAGATAGATAGATATGAGATAGATAGATATGAGATAGATAGATATGAGATAGATAGATATGAGATAGATAGATAGATAGATAGATATGAGATAGATAGATATGAGATAGATAGATATGAGATAGATAGATATGAGATAGATAGATATGAGATAGATAGATAGATAGATAGATAGATAGATAGATAGATAGATAGATAGATAGATAGATAGATAGATAGATAGATAGATAGATAGATAGATAGATAGATAGATAGATAGATAGATAGATATGAGATAGATAGATAGATATGAGACAGATAGATAGATATGAGACAGATAGATAGATAGATATGAGATAGATAGATAGATAGATAGATAGATAGATAGATAGATAGATAGATAGATAGATAGATAGATAGATAGATAGATAGATAGATAGATAGATATGAGGTACACAGTAACTGCTTTTATTACTATACTATCTTGTTCCTGTCATTATAACACACTGTATATATACAAACATACACATATATAGTTCACTTAAAATAATTAGAGTTACAGAAGGCTATCAGAGCTCCCAATGCACCTTTACTTAAAGGGGTTCTCCAGGCAGTTTTTATTGATTGCCTATCCTTAGGATAAATCATCAATATCATATCGGTGGGGTCCGACTACGGGCACCCCAACTGATTGATGGGGGAGGTGTTTGTTGCCACAACTTTTTCCAAGTAAACAGGAACAGCGCCATACACTTTCATAGTGGCTACGCTTGGAACTGCAATTCCGGTCCTATTGAAGCTGCAGTTTGGCTGGTAAACACTAAAGAGGCGCTTCAGTCAGCTGATCCATGAGGGTGCCGGGAGTCAGACCCCCACCGATTAGATATTGATGACCTATCCTTAAGGTGAGATTACTCGGCCCGAAGTGGGCCATGTAAATGAGCGCCAATTAATGAGACAGCTCTAACATCGGTGCCAATTAGCTCCTTTCACAGGGGGAAACGCATACGTTTCTATCACGTCGGCAGCACGTCTCCTTTTACACAGGGAGATGTGCTGCCGATAACAATAACAGTTTTGGCATTTAAAATGTTGCAATCAGCCGATGAACGAGCGTTCTGTGAACACTAGTCTGGCCGATGATGGGCCAGTGTAAAAGGGCCTTAAAGATGGGCCATCAAAAAAAGATGCCCTGACAACCCCTTTAAAATGATTACTAGTTATCATTATAGTTCTCTGATACACAGTTATCATTATGGTTACATGAACGCTTTGTTACAGCTTTCACTGAACTCCAGAGCTTTATGCGACTTCGTTAAACACTTTCTCTTTTCTTTTAACATTTGCATACATGTTCTATTGTGTTTTCTCCTTTGATCTGACTGTTCTATGGGTATGTGCTTTGTAACATTTGGTCACTGGTTACTTATGTGATCCTTTTACCACTATGTTTGAATACTGTTTTGCATCATTTGAATCTCAAGCTGGTCTGCTTTGGCGGCCTTTTTTAAAATACCTATGTGTATTTAAGGTGCATCACTGTGTGTCCTATATATGGCCTGAGGAAGACGCTAGTTCAGTGTTGAAACGCGTAGCCCTTTATTATTATTAAATGTTATTTTGACTTATCCTATCTGCTACTGAGCCCTATGTGTAGCAGCACTGTGTATGGTCCTATATATATATATATATATATATATATATATTCCTTATGGATAATATTCTTGACATTTGGCGGTGATATAGTTTACCACCGGTTGGACCGTGGCAGCAGCCACACTCACTGGATCCACAATTTCATCCTGACGTCAGAGTCGTGTCTGAATAAGCACAACCACCATAGGTGAGCAGAACCCTGTCCCGACCTTTCTGTTTAGTCTCCCTGTATTTATCTGCACTAGGTGGCGCCATGCTTTTTTTCTTTTTCACAGTATTTAAACCCCTTTAAAAGGAACACTTCAGGCAAGACTTCTATACTGTGCTATGCCTAGTGCAGGGCCTGACAGGACAGTGTTTCAAGATAATAAAAAGAGAATAGCGCCCCCTCAGGCCCAGCCCGAGGCATAACACGGTGTCAGTTTTGCATGAAGTGTTCCTTTCACTTCCACACATTGGACGAGGGTCCACTACATCGTTTAGGTGCATTCCAGGAGCCATATATTTAGTTATAATGTCATACAGAGCACATACGTTTTCCTCCCGCGATGGGAATTTTATGGGATCGAGCTGCTCGATTTAGGACACAATTTAATTTTTATAGCAAAGGAACAAAGGGTTGATGTCCAGCTTCTTTGCTTCGGCCATTGTCCGAGAGGTCTTTAGCAATTCCAATGGCCGACCTATGGTGGGGGGGGGGGGAGGTTAGAATAAAAGAGGGACAAAACAATAAGCTTGACACAAGTAGAGGGGCTTAGAGGCTGAGATCCCCGCGCACCACCTTTTCACAGGCCCGCTGGGCAACGGGATCCCCCGGCACTTGAGGCTTGAGAGAGCTTTTCATTCAATGAACTTCAAATCAAACAAACTGGCCATTGAGACTGCGGGTTAACAAACATTTCCATACACACAGAGTTGTGCTTGTTGGGAGTTTATTCGGAGGACGAGGATAGCACGAGCAGACGGCCCGGCAACGGTGCTAGAAGCCAGGAGAACCATGATAACCGGCCCGAAAATCACATACCCTTCCTACTGGTAGCAAATTATAAGAGAAGAGTCCAGATTTCACGGACAACCCCTTTACATATGTTCAATTGGGGCGCATGGCGTTAGTAGCGGAGGGGTCCGCAGATGAGAATTCACCTCACTCCAATAAAATCATAGATGTCAACGGTTCTCCAGACGTGCCGGACTATTTTACTACCTCCACTGCATTACTGCAGCGAAAGTGATCGCTCTATTTTTTTTATGAAATGCTTATATTTTGTGTTAAATAGAACTTGTCATTTACTTGTATTTTAAAAAATGCCCCGTTTCACTTCTGCAGCTTTTATGTATAAGGGTGTGTTCACACGTGCTGCATAATAGCACACAGTGTATCCACCTTGGTCGCCGCTGGGAATTCCGGACGAAAAAAAACGCTCCAAATTGTGGTGCGGTTTTTTGGCCGAAACAACCGCTGCGGAAAACTGCAAGGAAAAAACAAACAAACTTTCATCCATACCTGTAACCATGGCGACGCATCCTTCTACCGTCTGCAGCCTGGCCTCCGGACGTTTCATCCCATGTCACAGCTGCACCGTGTGATTGGCTGCAAAAAAACATCATTCCAGGAGGCCGGCGTGGACGAAAAAGCACAGAAGTCTGGGTAAGTATAAGATTTTTTTTCTGAGTTGTGTTTTTTGGGGCGGAATCGCAGCTTTTCTGCCTCAAAAATCGCAACATTTGCTATTTGTTGCGATTTTACCTTTCCATTAAATTCAATAATGGAAAACCCGCAAGAAAAAAGCAGCGATTACACAAATACAATTGACACGCTGCGGATTACAAAACGCACCGCACCGCAAACACACTGAGCGGATTTTCTGCTTATCATTTGTTCAAATCTCATCCACTCTGCCGATACTGTATTAGGCTGCAGATCTTCCGCAACAGAAGTATCCGCAGTATTTACGCTACGTGGGAACCCGGCCTTACAGTACATAGAAGTACATAGAAGCTGCAGAATCCTGTTCACAGCCGAATCCGTCACTGAGCTGTTCTGACGGCTCGGTCTGCAGTGGCTCCTGTGTACTTTTGAGTGATTTCACTGATGGATTCGGCATGGACGGGATTCTGCAGCTTCTATGTACTGTGATACATGGAAGCTGCAGGCGTTCTATGTGAGCCGTCTTCAGCCTAACCGGAATCGTTGATCACAGCCAAAGATGAAGTTTCAGTGATCGTGGTGGTCTCAGCACCCGGACCCCGACCGAATAGTCTGATCGGTCTACAACATAAAGTTTAATGAAAGTGCAGTTACTCTTTAAGTAATGTCAGCCTAAATAGAAGTCAGCTTAACATATAAACAAAGGGACAATGATAGGCTTAGATACAGCCACTCAGCAGACAGTATCACACATGATAGGCTTAGATACAGCCACTCAGCAGACAGTATCACACATGATAGGATTAGATACACAGCTCAGCAGACAGTATCACACGATAGGCTTAGATACAGCCACTCCGCAGACAGTATCACACATGATAGGATTAGATACACAGCTCAGCAGACAGTATCACACATGATAGGCTTAGATACAGCCACTCAGCAGACAGTATCACATATGATAGGATTAGATACAGCCACTCAGCAGACAGTATCACACATGATAGGCTTAGATACAGCCACTCAGCAGACAGTATCACACATGATAGGCTTAGATACAGCCACTCAGCAGACAGTATCACACATGATAGGCTTAGATACAGCCACTCAGCAGACAGTATCACACAAGATAGGCTTAGATACAGCCACTCAGCAGACAGTATCAATCATGAAAGGCTTAGATACACAGCTCAGCAGACAGTATCACACATGATAGGCTTAGATACAGCCACTCAGCAGACAGTATCACATATGATAGGCTTAGATACAGCCACTCAGCAGACAGTATCACACATGATAGGCTTAGATACAGCCACTCAGCAGACAGTATCACACAAGATAGGCTTAGATACAGCCACTCAGCAGACAGTATCAATCATGAAAGGCTTAGATACAGCCATTCAGAAGACAGTAGCACGTATCATAGGATTAGATACATGGGTTCAGTAAACCGTATCGTATTTGATAGGCTTAGATATGATGACATAACTCTGTGTCTGGATTTTTTTTCTAGATTTCTGAAACAGAAGCCTAAACTAATTATAAAAAGGACTTCCTCGCAAGCGTCACCACTCCCATCCTCGCTGTGTAGTGGATAAAACAAGTTACGGATTCGTGGTCAGTATCCCATTAAGGCGAGGCTGTGAGGCTGGAAATGCCAATAAGTGGCTTTAGAGACCAACAATGACCATTGCCAACGTCATAGCCCAGGATACAGCTGGATTATAGGAAGAGCGAGGACAGGTCACAACAAGCAATTAATATCATGCGCTCCTTCTGCAATGTGGACCGACATGGACTTCAAGTCCTCCGGGGGCAACGAGGTGGGGTCTTCTTATACAGAGGGTCACTATGAACACCCAAAAAGACAAGGATAAAGTTTACTGCATGAACTTCTTCCCACTTGTGCGAGAAAAAAAAAAATAGCTAATCTAATATCTCGTCACGGCCCCCACTTCCGATATTAGATGTCCGAGGGTGTTACGCAGATGCCATATACATCAGATCGGGGGTGAATGAAATACTGCAGAGCACTGTAGGAGACCGGTTGGTATTTTTTTTTAATGTGGTCAAGCAATAAAACTTCAATAGCCATCCAATAGTAGCATTGGCTCCTTTATTTAGCCCAGCATTAGAACATTTACCGCAGTCCATACTGACACTCCGTACCAAAGATGATCGAAATTGCTGCCACGGAAGCCAACAAAACACTCTCTCAGCCATCGAGGCCACTCGTGGACACGGACACATCCCACAGACAGGTGTTGCGCAGTTCCTGGTAGACCGCAGCCATGTTTTTCTCATCCTGTACTACCCCTTTAAATCCGTTTCTGGTAGAATGAACAGATAAATGCATAATGCCAACGTCCTAAGCGATTGGTGTCTTGTTTGAGAAAACACTGCTAATGTCCTGCGAGTTAAATTATCCAAAGAGCAGCCTTGGGAGAAGGTATGATTAAACGCGGCGGCTTATTTTGCCCTGGATGTTTTATTTATCAGATGAGTGCGTCGCTCTGTTTCGGTTCTAAATTAAGCAGGGAACCAGGCAATTCTTCAAGACAACGGGAACGGTAACCCCTCATCCACCCGGGGACTAGCCGAACTTCCAGAGCCGATCGGAGCGGAGCGAGGCCTTTGCTGGCAGCCGCAGGGTTAATCCAGCCTGCTGTGTATTTTTGCGGCAGAAACTTAATGGAACGGAATAAATTGAAAGTGCACGTCAATTGTGCCGTCTAATGATCTGTAATTGACAACGAAATGCAAATGACAAGGGAGAAAAAAAAAAAAATGTGTTTTTGTCACGCCTGGTATTGTATGTGTGGGGTAAAAGAATACTAAAAATCAAGCCTGCCCCGCTCCATTATACATCTATGTATGCACATGAATACCCTTTACATAAATACATATATTTGTGATTGTACATATGTGCGGCGCCAAGACAAACCTATGGCTTAAAATAGCAGGCGTTGCGGAAACAAGTCCGTTGTAGGATCCTGGCAGCGGCCCAAGCGGGACCTAAAATTAATAGGGTTTGTCACAATAAAATAAGCAAATGAAAAAAAAAGAGCTGGATAAGAAATGATGCGAATGATGGTGGTTATTCCTGAGGTGCCGAGCCTTAGAAAACACAAGGCCAGCGTTTTAATCACTGCATCAGCTCAAAGATGAAGGCCACACTCATTGCCAGCACAATTTTACAAGCCGGATGTGTGGGAATCTCAATGCAGGATTAACTCTTAAACTCAGGATTAATTTTTAAACTTGCCTGGAGGAGAATAAACCGCGTAACCTCGAGGCTTCTGCCGTGATCTTTGTTTACAGAATGGCCGCCGCCATCGGGTAGGCTTTTCTGTACATTATAGGTGCGTTCCCAAGGAGGAAAGACGAGTTTAAGCCATGAGACCCGATGAATGAAAAAAAAGATCTTCTAAACCAACCCAATGGTCTAACCCTGCTGTGCGAGCCCTTGGCTGAGAGGTTTGGGCCAAGGTAACATTCAAACAAATGAGCCCTGGTGTGGGACTTGTTTGGTGGGCATAGGCACACCCGTAGACTTGTTGGTTTGCCTTTTTCACCTTTTAAGGTTGAGAACGTTTTGGGTTCCTCAGTTTGCTGCACCTTTGTATACGGTAGGGTATGCGTCCAGATATTAGCGGTCTGTCAATGTCTTTTTTGGACGATTTTAAAGAATGCAGCAATTTTCATATGGCTACGATCATGCCTTTATCTGAGAACTAATCAGAGATCCCCAACCATATCCAACCCTGGAAGATGATGAAGGCCACACAGCAATATCTAGCACTTGGTCCCATGAACATGAGAATTGCATTTTGGTCCGTAGTATGGGACCCAAACCAAACCCTGCCAATGAGGTCTACGATCTGTTCCGGTCTCTGGCACCATGATCGCCCCTGTCTGCCCACCATACTACTGTGGAGGCAGCCGTATACTCTTCAGTCCTGCAGTGACCAATAAAGCCTCACACCAATCTCGTATACACTTTAGTGTGCGACCGGCATAACAGACTGCAGGACATGCCAAGGAAAGTCTTGCGCTGTGAGAGGGACAAACCCACCCTGCTTCTCGTATATATCGGACACGGCGCACTCGGTGCCAACTGGGGGCGGAGATGCTGCAGGAGGAGTGGACTTTAGGCTGTAGTGGCCGGACACTCTAGTGCCCCCTGCTTGTCAACCAGAAAGTTTCATTGACATGCAGGCAGAGTGGTATTAGTATAGAAAGTAAACTAAAGCGCAATGTGCGCCCCAATGAGTGAGCCCAAAAACAAAGACAACTGCTCTAAATAGAAGACAATTCCAGCACGTCTGACTAATCTCAGACCAATCGATTATAAATCCGTCAACAGGACGGACCCCTTTACATAAATCATACAGAAGTCACTCTAATAATGATATTGGCTTCTAGACGACATGAAGGCTTCCCTTCGGCCTCGTGCACACGACCGTTGTGGTTTTGCGGGCTGCATTTCCATGGATCCGTTGCGGTCCATTTGGCCGCAAAACTCTTTTGTTGTGCGTCCCCGTCATCAGGATTCACGGAGAAATTACAAAAGAAATTAATGTCACCAGTTTTTGAAGCAGAAAATCCGGACTTGTCCTGAGTTTTGTTGCCCGGATTTGCGGCCCCCACAGGGATTTGTGAACATCACAGTCACGTGACTGGGGCTATAGAAATGAATGGGTCCGTGTGCTATACGCAAAACTGCGAATGGAAAACGGACAAATAAATACGGTCGTGTGCACGAGGCCCAAGTCTATATCTTGGCAATCAGCAGTGTCAGGAAAGCTCACAAGACAGACACCGTAGAAAATTCTTCCTCCGAAGACGGCAAAGAGGCGACTGGCCAAGGGGTTGTTTTATTCGGACGCCATTATGCCGACTTTAGGTCCTTTTACACGGGACAATTATCGGGCACACAAAACGCTCACATAACGCTCGTTCCCGATCATTGCCCTGTGTAAACCCGGCAACGATCAGCCGATCAGAGAGCACACGCTCATCCACTGATTGTATCGTTTGTGTAGCCAAAAATATTATGGTTGTCGGCGGCAGATCGTGGTGTGTAAACAGGGAGACGCGCTGCTGGCATGATGGAAATGTATGGGGACAGGGGATCGGAGTAACGAGTGCTCCTCCCCCGTACATTGTGACAGGAGCAAAGGAGCGCCGTGTAAGAGGACCCTTTTGGGGGGCCAAACAGTGGATGCAATTTTTATTAACACAAGATGCTTTTTTTCCCAGGAATCGGTCGCTGAGACACCTTCCCTTTAAGGATTACCCTTTTACTTAACACCTTTTATCTAGCGGAGCCTGGACACCTTTCCCTCCCAGCTCCGTGCCGCGAAGGGTCGGGATTCTAGCGTGTCACCGCGGCTTTGTGTGCTTCATTCATCAGCCTGCAAGAGCCAACAGTCCCTGTGGACGGAGCGTACATTGAGGGGGTCAGCTCGGTCAGCCTGGAATAAAAACGCAGCATTGTTTTTATTAAAGGCATGCGCTCAGCAGGGAGCCCCAGCATTGTCTGCTCAGCGCTCAGCACCGGTTTATGAGGCAGAGAGAGAGAAGGAGAAAAAAAAGCAAGGAAAAGGAAAATTATAAAGTGGGGCAGAAAAAAAATAAATGCAGGAAAAAATGTGAGAATTCCTTTGGTTACACTCTGGGAGACATGAAAGCGGCAGACGAGTAAATAACCAAGCGAGAGATGACAAAAAGGAGCGCAGAGACGAGTGAAAGAGCGACGCAACATCTTTGTTCGGTTAAAGGACTCAAAAGGACAGTCTGAGTCAATAAAGGCCACTTTGAGAGTGTTACTAAACAAAGTCTTGTTACCCCTGCCAACTTCTTATAAATTCACCTCAGGGACGCCGCGCTCCCCACCCCTTGGCCGCGCTGGAAACGATAGGAGTTTTTGGAAGAGGGGGTAGGGATTGGACTGAACACGGACAATCTAAATAAACAGCTTTGCATAACATTAGGGGACGATTCTGCAAAGCGCACAGAATTATCATTCAGGGGCAGAGGGAGAATGAGGGATTGTGTCTACATTCAAGTGAACATTTCGTGCGAGCCAGTTAATATCCCTCGGCGGTGGCCATGGCGGAGTGGGGGGTTTTACATACATTAAGAGGAGAGTGCGTTATAGAGAGGGGGATAGTCGTGCATTGAAATGGGACAAGACTTCCATAGCCCCAACGTGATACAGTCACTTCCAGACACAACGCGCTCATGTTATACTTATGTTATAGTTCACGACGTAAAGGGGAACTCTAACTCTACGAGACATCTCATCCATGCTTTGAACCCATTCTGCCCATGTTTGTGCCGCTGGCACAGCCTGGTGCAGATCCCTTGACTTTCTATGAGAAAACAGAAGAAGAGTTTATAGAATTACAACTTATTTGTCAGAATTTATTAGCCCCTCCGCACAAGGCCTGTTTATTGGTCCGATCATCGGATAGGGTAGAAATATCAGCCAGCGTATGCCCTAGCACCCTAGTCAACAAGGTCATGGAGAAATCATGAAAATTGTTGCCCTGACCAAAACATTTTTCAATGATATTCTGCATTTGTAACTGGGCCGAATCGAGTAATTATGGAAGCATCAGGCTTACAGATCAAAACGCGCGCAAGGAAAAAGAGGAGGTGTTGTCCACACGCGACTTTATGCATCGGCAGAGATCCTCGCCAGATCATATAAGCAGTATGCCATCTTATCGGTATGAAAAGTAGTGGGTGAGGTAAGAATAACATCACCTCTTAAAGGGGTTGTACAGGAAGAAAAACATGGTTGTTTTCGTCTGCAAAACTTCAAAAAACAAGTTGTGTGGTACTGCAGCTCAGCCCTATTCACTACAAATGAGCTGCAATACCAGACACAACCAATAAACAGGAGTGGCGCTTTTTCTGGAAGAAAGCAACCATAGTTGTGTACAAGCCCTTTAAATGCACAATAGGGAGCCGCGGTCATCTCGGCTTATAAACTACGCAGAGAAGGGAAACAGCTGCTATAGATTCTGGGTGATGTATGAAATGAGCCCAAACGCGTGTGAAATAATCAAATTCGAGCTGCTATCCTTCTAGTGCAAGTTAGAAGATAATAGCTTGATCGGATCGGATGTGAACGCCTCTACTTTGATAGGAAGGATGGAAATAAAAAAAAAAACATTTTAAAAAATGTTCCAGTAACAACGTCCTTCTTTTATGGAGTCTTGATGGCAAAGCATAGAGGGATTGTTCAGTGCGTCTATTACAGCTCGCCTGCCTCCGAGTCCTGCGGCGATGAGGACGGCAGATAGTGTGAGGAGGTAATATCACTGGGAACTCATCCAGTCACCCGTGTACCTTCAGTTATGTCTTTCACAATCTGATAACTCACAGGTTTCAACACGGTCGACTGATATTCAATTCACAGGGAGACTAATTCTGTTCGGAGATATTTATATTATCAACAGATGGTCTCCAGGAGAAGGAGCATAAACACCGCCGCACAGAATGAGCAATCAACTGGTAGGGGCCCCAGCACAGGGAACCCCCACAATCCATGTGCCCCCTTTTGGCTACAAGAATAAAGGACACTGATGTTCAAGTAGTTCTAACCTGATCTGGCGCCGATGTATGTTTTTACATCAGATCAGTGGATTTATTGTGAGGCGCCTTTTTATTGCGTCTACGGAGGTAGAACAGTCAATAACGCCACATAGATATGACAGGATGGGGCACCGCCGTTTGTCTTTTTTATGGTGATGATCATGTGACTAAAGAATTCCCCCACTGACTATATATATAAAACTAATCAGAACGCCGATTTTATTACTATATTTAGGGACATTTCCCAAGATATTTTCTTATTTTTTACCCACTATAGCCCTAAAAGCCCCTGAAGAACAAAACGATTTGCATACAATTGTCCTAGAAATAAAGTACTAGGACTAAGGCCTCTTGCCCACTTCATTTTTATCCTTCAGGGTGCTATCCGTTTTTGTCCCTGATCGCACCCTGAACCCATTCATTTCAATCAGGCCATGCACACTTCGAACCGTGCGGCCGTTCCGTCAAAAGTAGGGCAAGTCCCTGTTTTTGACGGAACAGTCTCGGCCTTCTCATTGAATTTGGTCCGTGAAAAAACGGACTGCACACGGAACCCATCCGTGTGCAGCCCGAGTGAGACGGGACCGTCAATAACGGCCGTTCAACGGCCGACAGAAGTGTACATGAGGCCTAATGCACACGACTGATGGCCTATCCTCAGGATAGGCCATCAATGTGTGACTGGTAGGGGTCTGACTCCCGGGACCCCAGATGTTTTGAAGGGCCCCAGCGAATGGCAGAGGGCTGTAATATTGTGAACTACAGTGTGTACGAGTAGATAAGGAATGCAGGGGAAGCAGCGCTCGTACAGCTGCTCGGCGGGGGTTCTGGGAGTGGGAGTCGGACCCCCACCGATCACATATTAATGGCCGATCCTGAGGATAGGCCATTCATTTTTAGTTACTGGACAACCCCTTTAAAGCATTGAAAGCAGGATAATACATGAAACATCAGGCTGCACATAGCCCCAGATCACCCCTATTATTTCATGAAATGGTTTTCCCCTGTAATATAAAGAACATGGTATCCCTGTGTTTCCACCACGGATCTAAAATCCACCCATTAGAACAATCATTTGGGAAAGGCAGATGTTCCTCATTGCGGAGACCCGCAATGGACAGTGTATTTAGTCTGAGGTGGGGACTTCTCTAGATTTGCTAAAAATTATTAGGAAATTTGTTAGATAGGAATATAATGAAATATGGCAGCGGTTATAAGACGACCACCCCTGCCCAATGCGTCATGTGACCCCTGCACAGGATTAGTAAAACATGGCTACTTGCTTCCAAAAACAGTTCCACACCTGTCCACAGGTTGTGCGTGATATGACTCAATGGAACGGAGCTGCAATACCAGACGCAACCCATGGACATGTTTTTGGAAGAAAGCAGACACTTTTTTCTAAACTCGACCAACTCCTTTAAATGACATGGGATGCGTGCAGGGTCACGTACCGCGTGCACGTCACATAACCTACGCCATATTTACTCCTACGCAGTGAGCGCAACGATGCAAAACAGGATGCAGTCAGGGGTAAACCAATCAACTTTGTAAAGATATGGTCAACTGCGCTGAGCAGAATTTTAAACTTACGTGTATCAGAAAATAGTATCATACCGTATTATAAATGAATGAAAAAGTGTCATACCCCTTTTAATAATGGAATAAATTGGCAGAGATTGAAGGCAGCACGACGGGGGGCTTACATCCACAGTGAAATGGCTATAACCAAAACACAGCAGATAAAGGTAGCAACAGGCGAACCTGAAAATGACAGAAATCAGGAGGACAGAGGAGGTGGCGTGTGTCATTGTCACTGGAAACAGCAGCGAGTACCGACTAGCCCCGAATAGCCGAGCCATCTGCCCGTCCTCCACGTGACGCCAGCCCGATACCTCCTCTATCCATAACATGTGGACCCCGTAATCCAAGGATCAGCTTTCTCCTGTGCCACTCACCTGACGCATTTCCAGCTTCCCACTGAAGGAAGGCAAATTCTGACAGCCGCTCTCTGCGGGAAAAAGAGATCAAACAAAGGAATTGACAAAAATAGCATGAAATGACCTAAAAAGGGTTCTAAGCAGATCAACTTAAAAAAGACACGGGATGGCAGCGGTGGAGAGAACGCCGTGTGATCAGAGACTAGATCATCCACCATTTCTTCTGAGTATAAAGGAGGGGGGTTCATGTGTTTGGAACCTCTCACCCCTGTCCACAATACTGTCCCAGAGATGTAAAGTATTATAGGGCGCACAGTATTATTGACATACAAGCTCACTGTATATTCAGGTTATACAAGAAAAATGATGCCATAAAATGATACCTTTAAATGACCTCGTCTCTATTGGACTACAGCGATGACGATCCGTACCAATATGTGACTACTGCAGTCACTCGCTGGACGCAGAGCTCACGTGCCATACACACAAACGTCACCGCTGAATCCAGTGACGAGCTGTAGAGGTCACGTGTCAGTATGGCACGTCATCGCTGCAGTGATAGGGACTGACAGGGGACCACGGGACTGGTGGCACAGGAGCAGTGGCCGATTTAAAAGGCGAGTATGGGCTGATTTATTATTTTACAGCATAAGCAGTTGCCAGAATTTTTTCTTTGAAGTCTGGAAAACCCTTTAAAATAAAGTCGTATGTAAACAATGAAAAGTTTTGCAACTTTCTCAGATTTCTTTCTCCTTTAGAGTAAGATCTCTGTTTGCTCTCAGTGAATGCACTCTTACTCGGCTGTTTCCGTGTCTCCCATTGAGTTGTATACACATGCTGGGGAGAAGGCCTGGGATCCCCTGTACTAGTTGTGGTCCTCAGACATCTCACATTTAGGACCGCTGCACAGTCGCTATGTTTATGGTCACCTATAGACATGAGCGAGATCCATACAATATATAATGGCTGGAAATACCAGGCACATTTCTAAATTGCAGAGATCCTAGTCCCCATTCAGAATGTACAACTACTTCGGTGCAGTTCCTATAGACTTTCCGTCTTCACTGGTACAGACATGTCAGAGGGCTGTAATCTCTGTACCCGCCGATGCCTTCACGCAGATTGGCAGAGATGGAAAAAGTGTGTAAACAAGACGCCAGGCCCGGGGACGCCGCAGCTTGGGAACAATATGACATCAAAGCCCAACATGATGTAATTCAGGTTCCCCCTCTCTCCGGGCAGCCCTTCATGTCTACCCCTCTGCTTTACCGGGGTCTGACAGGTGAGCGTGCCTACAAGCCCCGCAGACTGACTCCACCAGACGCTCCCGTATACTTGTGTTCCCCGAATAATGTGAACGTGGGGAAACGTGATCAAATAACTCCAGGAGGGTCAAACCTGAAAAGTATATACAGCAGCGCTTTCCATGGCGCCCAATCAGACGCTTGCTTGCATTTCCTAAAATCCACTTATAGCTTGAGAGTTGAAATCTTGTTGGTTGCTAAGGGCAACCACAAATTTAAATAAAGGAAGCCCCCCCCCCCCCCCAGTGAGTCAGCCATCTGCCAATATAACCCCCAAGGGGGGAGAGAAAGACAAACTCCTTCCCATCTCTGGGTGTGGCAATCAGATTAATTCCCCGGATCCATCGCTCCATTATAACGAATGATACTTCTTGTATGCGGGAATGCGCTCCCGGGTCTATGACTTAAAGAGCGATCCCTCTTATCTCACCCACGCTGCAATTTCCATACAGAGGGTTTTTTTTTTTTTTTTAATACCCCTTCTAAATTGCCACCGAAATAATCTCTCCTGTAGTAACCTCTATAGGCGACCTGGCATACTGCTTTAAATTCACCTATGAGATGTTCAGAGACAGGGTCACCCCCATCCAAACAACCAAAGAAGCCAGCACAATGGATCAGCCAACAGAAGTTTTGGCTGGCCAAATATTTCCACTGAAAATGTAGTATCACAAAGTGGCTATTCAAATGAATGGGTGACCATCTAATTCATGGCCGGGCTGAGCCCCTTTATGTCAATGCTAATAGAGCGGGTCCTTGGCCGGGGACCCCTTTTAGGACGTCCATATATCCTCTAATAGAGCGGGTCCTTGGCCGGGGACCCCTTTTAGGACGTCCATATATCCTCTAATAGAGCAGGTCCTTGGCAGGGGACCCCTTTTAGGACGTCCATATATCCTCTAATAGAGCGGGTCCTTGGCCGGGGACCCCTTTTAGGACGTCCATATATCCTCTAATAGAGCGGGTCCTTGGCAGGGGACCCCTTTTAGGACGTCCATATATCCTCTAATAGAGCGGGTCCTTGGCCGGGGACCCCTTTTAGGACGTCCATATATCCTCTAATAGAGCGGGTCCTTGGCAGGGGACCCCTTTTAGGACGTCCATATATCCTCTAATAGAGCGGGTCCTTGGCCGGGGACCCCTTTTAGGACGTCCATATATCCTCTAATAGAGCGGGTCCTTGGCCGGGGACCCCTTTTAGGATGTCCATATATCCTCTAATAGAGCGGGTCCTTGGCAGGGGACCCCTTTTAGGACGTCCATATATCCTCTAATAGAGCGGGTCCTTGGCCGGGGACCCCTTTTAGGACATCCATATATGCTCTAATAGAGCGGGTCCTTGGCCGGGGACCCCTTTTAGGACGTCCATATATCCTCTAATAGAGCGGGTCCTTGGCTGGGGACCCCTTTTAGGACGTTGCATTGCGACAACGTCTTTATTGGCCGAGCCGACAGAACTTATTACCACAGTATATTTTTGGACATTTCTGAAGATGGATTACAAAAAAAACTAACAAAAAAACCCCAAACACAGAACTACGACTGAGCAGGACTTCAGAATAAGCTCTGGGCGGTTCTATTAGGATATAGGGCTCGCTTCATTTCAGAGCCACTGATCAGCAACTTAGGGGACCGTCCGGCCTAGCTCCATATGGACCACAGGGTGAAAGACGCCCCACTGTGGCCCGGTTTAGCCTGCCTTCAGCTTGACAGGTATATAGCATGTTTACTCAGATCACCACCCCCCTCCATCTGCCCATATTTGCCTGGTGCTGATAGCCCAGGAGACTGTTTAGTGGGTCAAATACCCAATCGGTCGCAAGGCAACGCAGAGAAGAGAGTTATTATACAGAACGTAACCCTCGTCGCCAAGGAATAGATATTTTACTATGTAGAGTTCCTGCAGGATTTTTAGGTCTCTTGTATAATCAGTGTCTATAAGAAGTCTGAGTAATAAAGTGCTGACATGAATGTGACGGTAAAGTCTGAAAAGAAGGCGCATGAGATTTCCAAGGCTGTATAAGACAAGCTTGGAGCTCCCTCTTGTGGCGAAATTTGAACCTACAAAAACACATTTAGAATAAGGTTGACACAAAAATGGTTCCTAAATTACAACTTATTCGTTTAAATGGTTAATGGATGAAGCCCGGGTCATACGCCACATTTGTATGTCGGTGGTGGGCAAGTCGGGTGATCAAATGTGATAAGTGCCCGACTGTCTCGTCAGAATGGCTCGTTTTGGATGCTGATTATGGGTCTAAAGTTTTCATGTAAAATGTAAGGGTTAAAATTGAGGGAAACGGCCGTGTACGGATCGTACGTCGGCCATATTTCCCAGGCCGACCACAGTTCGGACAGTATTCCCGCGGGGAGACGCCTGGCTTCATAAATAATTATGATTCTGGGAGCCCGGATCACTGAACTTTTCTGAATGAGGCCTTAGGAAAATCTGGACCGTAAAATGACTTGTCCTAAGCTGCAGTCTGGAAAACCACGGTGGTGTGCACGAGACCACAGAAAGTTTGTTTTGTGCAGGTTACTATCCACTATTTAACTCTCAGTATGTGACCACCCTTAAAATCAGCAGATTCCTCCACTGAAGTACTCTGTGCTGCTGGAGACCCTTCTACTGCTCCTTCTACTATATCACTTAGTGTGTGATCTTCGAGAAGATCAGCACATAACTCTCCTGAAGTACTGTGTGCTGCTGGGGGGGGGGGTGACCTCCCACAAGATCTGAACATTACTCTCCTGAAATACTCTGTGATGCTGGGAACCCTACATCTTCTATTTAATTCCCAGTCTGTGACCTCCCACACGACCAGCACACTCCTATCCTGACATACACTGTGCTGCTGGGGGACTCTACTACTTCTACCATGTTATTCTCAATTTGTGATCTCCCACAAGATCAGCACATTTCTCTCCTGAAGCACTCTGTGCTGCTGGGGACAGTCCCTGCTACTCCCAGTCCCAGTTCTCCTCACATCATGACACTCCTCCTGTCACATGCAGCCGTCGTTATCATCACGTGATGTCTCTCATCAGACCAGAACATTTGTCTGTCATCCCACTATATAAGATACCACTGTCAGCTGATGACTCTGGAGGGGGTATATATATATATATATATATATATATATATATATATATATATATATATTACATATATATATACACACACACACACACACACACACACACGTTAACTGGCGCATCCTTCTCAGCTAACTGATTAGCTCAGAAGCATCACATGACTGGCTCCACAACTCCAAAGTCAGTCACATGATACATTATTTAAAGGGACACACCCTGGTCAAAACTCCAGGGGGAGGTGCTTGACACAAGAATTAAAAAAACACACTAGAGTGTCTGTATCATTCTCCATCCCATCAGGCCTGGCACTAAATAACGGAGTATCAGTTCTGCTTGTAATGTTCTTTTAATATACACTGCCCGCTGTCTCGTGCCCCCTCCCATAGAAATATTTTCGTTTGGAATAATACATAAAAGGTCTGACAACTCCATTCCCGCACTGGACACAGGAAAGTCAGCGGGAGAAACATAGGAGACTGAATACAATTATACCTCTCATCAATCTCTATATGTCAGACTTTCCCTTTAATTTAAAAAAACGGAATGAAAGTTTTCTAAGACGGCCGCCCGGCGGGTGCACGTCATCATGGCAGTCCAGCAATGCCGATCACACCACCCTGCCGCCTGCAAGGGGAAAATTCATTTTCCTGAACTGCGGGATTAGACCAGCATGAGACATGAAGACATCACATTCTTGACAGGCTGAACTGCAGAGGATCCTTATTCTGGAAGCAGCAAGAGTTGAAAGAAGCCCCGAGACCGGAGAAAACCGCGCTGGAACCCGCCGTGTCCCCTGACGCTTACACATCCACTGGAGCGGGCATGAGATGAAACGGCGGCTGCCGGAACCCACATTCCAATTTTATCCGCAGAAAGCAATTCTTTCTCTCAGTTATTTTTTTTTGTCCTTGTTTGAAGGGATTTTGAGCCAAGCAGATAATCCTAACTTTGAACAGGCTCGGCTGTGCTGGGAGTACGATACAGGCCTTCACTTTCTTCTGATTCCGTGTGATTGGGAGAACGTCAGGGGGAAAATGCCACCGGCTTATCTCTACAGAGCAGCGACACAGAAGATGGTGGGAGCGTGGAGCCGTGGGGGGAAGGAGTGTTGTTCCTTAGTAACGTGACGCAGGCAGAAGCAGCGGCAGCTCCAGTCACATGGGGTAACCGGCGAGTTGTTCACGTCCAATGTCCATACATGTCATATGGAAGGACTACTGTGAGGTCTATATGGATTAATAGTAGGCGCAACATTTTGACTACAGAGATTGTACAACATTAGCACGTGCGTTATAAAAGACCCAGATGAATGTCTCTCATGGAGTCCTGAAGATCTGGTCAAAGCACATGTAAATGCAATGGACAGGGGCCCTTTAAATGGGATTATCTAGATCATGGATCTCCGACCTGTGGCTCTCTAGCTATTGCTAAACTACAACTCCCAGAATGCCCTGACAGCTGGAGGCTGCAAAACTCCTGACCAATGAATTTCCAAAAACAAGACCCAACGCATCAATTAGAAACATCGATTTAAAGGGTAACTAAACTTTTTAAAAACTTTTGACGTTATTGTGGCAAGTCAGGAGTTTTGATCGGTGGTGGTCCGAGCACTGAGACCCCCACCAATTGCTAAAACAAAGCGGCAGATCGTTTCTGATCAGCTTTCCTCAGAGCGGTGTACGGGCTCTATAGAAAGTCTATGAGCCTGTACGCAGCTCGCTCAACTTTCCCGACGAAAGTCGATGGGAAACTAAGCGGCACAGCACTCATCCGAGCGTGGGGTTTCAGTGCTAGGACCCCCACCAAGAAAACTTCTGTTATGTCACTATAACATGTCAAAAGTTTTTTAAAAGTTTAGTTAGGGCATGACCACACGTGGCGGATTTCCTCCGCAACTGTCCGCATCAATGCCGCACAGAATCTGCGTTGCAGATTCTGCTGCGGATCTGCACAAAATGTGCAGAAAATTGATGCGGACTGGCCGCTGCGGACTGCGGGAAAAGTGCTTCCCTTCTCTCTATCAGTGCAGGATAGAGAGAAGGGACAGCACTTTCCCTAGTGAAAGTAAACGAATTTCATACTTACCGGCCGTTGTCTTGGTGACGCGTCCCTCTTTCGGCATCCAGCCCGACCTCCCTGGATGACGCGCCAGTCCATGTGACCGCTGCAGCCTGTGATTGGCTGCAGCCGTCACTTAGACTGAAACGTCATCCTGGGAAGCCGGACTGGAGACAGAAGCAGGGAGTTCTCGGTAAGTATGAACTTCTATTTTTTTACAGGTTGCTGTATATTGGGATCGGTAGTCACTGTCCCGGGTGCAGAAACAGTTACTGCCGATCGCTTAACTCTTTCAGCACCCTGGACAGTGACTATTTACTGACGTCTCCTAGCAACGCTCCCGTCATTACGGGAGCCCCATTGACTTCCTCAGTCTGGCTGTAGACCTAGAAATACATAGGTCCAGCCAGAATGAAGAAATGTCATGTTAAAAAAGCAAGACGCATCCGCAGCACACATAACATGTGCATGACAGCTGCGGACTTCATTGCGGAACTTAGAATCTCCATTGAAGTCAATGGAGAAATTCCGCCATGAGTCCGCCACTGCTCCGCAACAGACAGAGCATGCTGCGGACACCAAATTCCGCTCCGCAGCCTATGCTCCGCAGCGGAATTGTACGCATCGTCTAAACGAACACTCCTAAATTAAAGTGAAAGCCAATGGAGAAACGGCTCCGCTGCGGATTAACGCTGCGGAGTGTCCGCAGCGGAATTTAAGTGAAATTCCGCCACGTGTGAACCCAGCCTTACACTTTAAAGTACAAGTGGTCCTATGACAGGTGCATGCTATAGGTAACCCTGCACCAGAAAGAGGGTCTCACGACACTAAACTACGGAGCACAATGGGGGCGGTACTGGTGGCCATATTGGTTGTCACCCAACCTTTCCGGGGACGGTTATAACCAAGAAACAGAAGAGGACGGAGATGCTCTAGAACGGCGGGAAAAACTTTTGTCCTTCCCTTCCCGAATAAAATAGATTAGGTAAAACGTAGTGATGGTAATTCTGTTACCGGTGACATTGTAAAGTTATCCGCTCCGTTCCTGGCCGCCGTTAGATCACGTGACCTGTACTCTGACTCCAACAGCGTCTGTGGTATGGACCGAAGGTCAGATTCTCCTATTCAATTTAACCGAGATTCTCAAATATTTCACACAAACTGCGACTTTTGTGCCGTATGCGACTTTTCTACGTCATAAAACTGTTGTAGGAAAGTTAATAAATTTCCCCGTGGAGTGAACAATTTATTACTCAGGATCTTAAGATTGATGGCCTATCCTTAGTATAGGCCATCAATATTAGATCAGTGGGGGTCCGACTTTTGAAGGGGCCGCAGCACTCGTACCCCTTCAAACAGCTGATCGGCAGGGTTGCCGAGAGTTGGACGCCCACCAATCTAATATTGACAGCCTATCCAAAGGACAGGCAATCAATCTTAAGATCTCGGTTAACCCCTTTAATAAACTGTACACTCCATTGGGGGGGGGGGGATATTACATTTTCTACTACAGTTTCCGGGCGTGGAAAAGTCGCAAACGGCTCAAAAGTCACAATTTGTGGGAAAAACTACAACTTTTGTGCTGTTTGAGCTTAGTAGAAAAGGGCAGGGCAACCCACAAAAGCAAACAAACTATAATTTGCCAGAATCCGGTTGTAAAATAAAGCGCAAATCTACGCCAGCTCAAAGCGTAGATTTGACTCTCTGGCGCACGGACAGCCAGAGATGCATCTAATTTATTAAGAGACATTTACTAGTCAGGACGCATCTTACTGCAGCGATCCGGGTATTAAAGGGTAACTAAACTTTTAGCAAACTTCTGACATGTCATAACTTTTGATCGCTGGGGGTCCGAGCACTGAGACCCCCACCGATCGCTAAAACGAAGCGGCGGAAGCGCTGGAGTGAGTGCTGAGCCGATTCGTTGCTGATCTGCTTTTCTCGGAAGGCCGGGCAGCTGGTGTACGGACTCAGTAGAAAGTCTATGGGCCCGTACAGCGCTACATCGGCTTTCCGAGAAATGCCGAAAAGAAAAAAAGCGACCGGTGGGTCTCAGTGCTCAGACCCCCAGCGACAAAAACTTCTGACATGCCACTATGACATGTGAGAAGCTTGTTGAAAGTTCAGTTACCCTTTAGGGCCCCATGCACACGGCCGTGCCCATAATCACGGGCCGCGATTGCGGGTAAGGCCGCCCGCCGACAGCCGCCCGCGCTACCATACAAAGTATGGTATCACGGACCGTAAAACACAAAAGATAGGACATGTCCCATCTTTTGCGGTACACTTCTACGGCCCGGACACCTTCCCGTAAATAAACGAGATGGTGTCCGCGAACCATAGAAATAAATGGGTCCTTAATTGCAGACCGTCTGTTGTAGGGCTGGGCGATTTTGCACAAAAATAAAATTGATTTTTTTTTTTTTTAACCCTATGAGCGATTTTCAATCTCGATTTTATTATTGTATTATAGTGTCCCGCATATAATGTATATAAGTGTCCCGCATATAATGTATATAAGTGTCCCGCATATAATGTATATAAGTGTCCCGCATATAATGTATATAAGTGTCCCGCATATAATGTATATAAGTGTCCTGCATATAATGTATATAAGTGTCCCGCATATAATGTATATAAGTGTCCCGCATATAATGTATATAAGTGTCCCGCATATAATGTATATAAGTGTCCCGCATATAATGTATATAAGTGTCCCGCATATAATGTATATAAGTATCCCGCATATAATGTATATAAGTGTCCCGCATATAATGTATATAAGTGCCCCGCATATAATGTATATAAGTGTCCCACATATAATGTATAGAAGTGCCCCGCATATAATGTATAGAAGTGCCCCGCATATAATGTATATAAGTGTCCCACATATAATGTATATAAGTGTCCCGCATATAATGTATATAAGTGTCCCGCATATAATGTATATAAGTGTCCCACATATAATGTATATAAGTGTCCCGCATATAATGTATATAAGTGCCCTGCATATAATGTGTATAAGTGTCCTGCATATAATGTATATAAGTGTCCCGCATATAATGTATATAAGTGTCCCGCATATAATGTATATAAGTGTCCCGCATATAATGTATATAAGTGTCCCGCATATAATGTGTATAAGTGTCCTGCATATAATGTATATAAGTGTCCTGCATATAATGTATATAAGTGTCCTGCATATAATGTATAGAAGTGTCCTGCATATAATGTATAGAAGTGTCCTGCATATAATGTATAGAAGTGTCCCGCATATAATGTATATAAGTGTCCCGCATATAATGTATATACGTGTCCCGCATATAATGTATATACGTGTCCCGCATATAATGTATAGAAGTGTCCCGCATATAATGTATAGAAGTGTCCCGCATATAATGTATATAAGTGTCCCGCATATAATGTATATAAGTGCCCTGCATATAATGTATAGAAGTGTCCCGCATATAATGTATAGAAGTGTCCCGCATATAATGTATAGAAGTGTCCCGCATATAATGTATATAAGTGTCCCGCATATAATGTATATAAGTGTCCCGCATATAATGTATAGAAGTGTCGCGCATATAATGTATAGAAGTGTCCCGCATATAATGTATATAAGTGTCCCGCATATAATGTTTATAAGTGTCCTGCATATAATGTATATAAGTGTCCCGCATATAATGTATATAAGTGTCCTGCATATAATGTATATAAGTGTCCCGCATATAATGTATATAAGTGTCCCGCATATAATGTATGTAAGTGTCCCGCATATAACGTATATAAGTGTCCCGCATATAACGTATATAAGTGTCCTGCATATAATGTATATAAGTGTCCCCCATATAATGTATATAAGTGTCCCGCATATAATGTTTATAAGTGTCCTGCATATAATGTATATAAGTGTCCCGCATATAATGTATATAAGTGTCCTGCATATAATGTATATAAGTGTCCCGCATATAATGTATATAAGTGTCCCGCATATAATGTATATAAGTGCCCCGCATATAATGTATAGAAGTGTCCCGCATATAATGTATAGAAGTGTCCCGCATATAATGTATATAAGTGTCCCGCATATAATGTATAGAAGTGCCCTGCATATAATGTATATAAGTGTCCTGCATATAATGTATATAAGTGTCCTGCATATAATGTATATAAGTGTCCCGCATATAATGTATATAAGTGTACCGCATATAATGTATATAAGTGTCCCGCATATAATGTATAGAAGTGTCCCGTATATAATGTATATAAGTGTCCTGCATATAATGTATATAAGTGTCCTGCATATAATGTATATAAGTGTCCCGCATATAATGTATATAAGTGTCCCGCATATAATGTATATAAGTGTCCCGCATATAATGTATATAAGTGTCCCGCATATAATGTATATAAGTGTCCCGCATATAATGTATGTAAGTGTCCCGCATATAACGTATATAAGTGTCCCGCATATAATGTATATAAGTGTCCCGCATATAATGTATATAAGTGTCCCGCATATAATGTATATAAGTGTCCCGCATATAACGTATATAAGTGTCCCGCATATAATGTATATAAGTGTCCCGCATATAATGTATATAAGTGTCCCGCATATAATGTATATAAGTGTCCCGCATATAATGTATATAAGTGTCCCGCATATAATGTATATAAGTGTCCCGCATATAATGTATATAAGTGTCCCGCATATAATGTATATAAGTGTCCCGCATATAATGTATATAAGTGTCCTGCATATAATGTATATAAGTGTCCCCCATATAATGTATATAAGTGTCCTGCACTTCTTTTGACAGCGACTCGTAAAATGACAGGTCGTCGGCACAGAACATTGTAAGACCCATTGAAAGTAATGGGCAGATGTTTGCCGACGTATTGGAGCTGTTTTTTCAGACGTAATTCAAGGCGTAAAACGCCTCCATTACGTCTGAAAATAGGTCGTGTGAACCCAGCCTAACTGTTAAATAAACGAAAAAAAATACCAAGACATAATTTAATAAATTATTTTCTGGGGCAAGATTAACGATCCGTGTGTCAGCTGGATTACGCGGCCCAATCACGGTACATGTGGACGGGACTGCCGGCATCAGTCATTTAGGCCGCAGTCACGCGACAGTGATAGAAAATGGCCAATAAAAACTGATCAATTGTCAGGAACTCTTGTGCATTTTGCATCAGTGTCTCCACATGGATTTCCTTTGTCAGGGTTTATTTTGTCCCAATCCCCTGAAAACACCACAGCCAGTGCCCATGTATATAGTGCCCATCTAGATAGTGCCACAATGTCCCCGTAGATAGTGCCGCAACGTCCCCATATGGTGACAGTGCCGGCCCCCGTATGGTGACAGTGCCGGCCCCCATATGGTGACACAGGGAGAAATGCCACACAAAATAGCCCAGCACGCTGCCCTAGTTTGTCTTCACTTCACGGCGACCTCCTTAAAGTGGGTCCCTACTCTATCGGCTGCAGCACCGCATGGCGGCCCCCGCCACCGCAGCACCGCTCCCGCAGAGGGAGCAACCAAGTGGTCCAAAGGCACCCATTCTATCAGACTGTGTCAAGCCGCCTTGGCTCTGGGCCACGTCCCCCTACAAGTGCAGCACTACAGCAACAGACACCACCATACAGCACCACAACATGTGACCAGATGGAATGAGCTCACCTTGCCATACGCCCCCAGTGGCCAACTGAGAGCACAACAAAGAGCAGGAACACTTATGAGGTCATTCCTGAATTAAAATCAGCTGGGTATTTTTCCAAATGCGTGGAGTGCTGGTACCAAGTAAAATAAAAGAAATGAGGAGGATGGACCATAGAAGATCAGCATTGTGAGAAACTAGACATGGGCCGCACATCCACAATGTATACGTTGATCTGAGCCGCTGGGCATAACTTGGACACATCAACATGAGGTTCTTTGTAAACATTATGATCATTTGAAAAAAAAACAGCTGATTTTAATTCTGGAATGACCTCATAAATGTTCCTGCTCTTGCTTGTGCGCTCAGTTGGCCACTGGGGGCGCATGGCAAGGTGAGCTCATTCCATCTGGTCACATGTTGTGGTGCAGTATGGTGGGGACTGTATGCATATAGCAACATTTAACCCATGCGTCTCCCCCCCCCCCCTACTAAAATAATACAACAACCGACACGTAATTCACTTTTAAAGTGGGGTTGACCCGGGGGTCGGCCACAGCTTTATTAATACAATAAACATGTAAATAACAAAATTTACAAAATATATAAACACAATGACCTTAAAGGGAATGTGTTGCCAGAAAAACATGTTTTTTTTTAAAAAATTAAACATTTAGTGTGTGGGTGATTAAACATTGTTCAAATTTTTTTATTTTTTTTTGCACGAGCCAGGAAATATTATAAATTATTTCTAATTTATAATACTACCCATTTTTGGTCACTAGATGGAGCTGTTCCCAAAATTGCAGCATTGCAACATTGGGTTAAAAGCCCTCGCTCTAGTGAGCTCTCAGCATCCCCCCCTCCTTTATCCTGGCTAGTGCCGGGATAAACGAGGGGTTTGAACGGTCTAACCTCCTACACTGTGTGTCGCCATTTTTTGAGCTAACACACAGTGTAGTAGGTTTACATACAGTAGTAAACACACACAAACACGAACATACATTGAAATCTCTTACCTGCTCCTGCCGCCGCGGCTCCCTCCGGCCCGTCCGCTCCGTTTGCTGGTGCAAGTGCACAAATCCGGAAGCCGCGACCGGAAGTAGTAATATTACTGTCCGGCCGCGACTTCCGGTCCACAGGAAAATGGCGCCGGACGGCGCCAATTTCGAATAGGACTGTGTGGGAGCGGCGCATGCGCAGTTCCCACACAGACGCCGTACACTGCAGTCAATGGGACGGGAGCCGTTCGCAGCCCCTATGGGACTGTGGCTGCCGTATTCCATGTCTGTATGTGTCGTTAATCGACACACACAGAAATGGAACAAAAAATGGCAGCCCCCATAGGGAAGAAAAAGTGTAAAAATAAGAAAAAGTAAAACACAAACACACAAATGAATATAAACGTTTTTAATAAAGCACTAACATCTTTAACATATAAAAAAATAATTTGTGATGACACTGTTCCTTTAACAGAGGTCAATAACCAACCCGTATGCCGGCCTAACCAAGGACATGTAGGTAAATCCCCTTCTACTACCGCCCGAGGTGACATAAAACACCAAATATCCCAGCAAGACACCATTGTGCCCAGAACAAACCAGTAACCAACTTGTTGACCACCATTAGGAATATCTTTTCACCTCTCTTTTCTTTTTTTATTTGTTTTATTTGTTTTATTTTTTTTTTATAATTTTTTTATTTATTATTATTGATTCTTTTTATTTATTTATTTTTTGAAACAATACCTTCCAAATAACCGTAAAGTTTGAGGCCTCTTTTTTTTATTTTTTTTAAACACACACACATTCCACCACCCACCAACCAACCAACTCAAAACCTTTATATAACCATACCGGAGGGAGGGAAAAATCCTGTCAAAGAGGCCGCACTACGGTTAACCAGCCCCTATATACCTTCTCTCATTACCCTAAGCCCACCCCTTCTCCTCCCCTAACGCCCCCTACCTAACTCTGACTCACCCCAAGTACCAGGGAGGGGGAGGGAGACGATAACCCTCGCTTAACCCTTTCCCTGCAACAGTCCCTGGCTCAGCGGCTATACGCCTGTGAGCCCCCATGTCTGTTGCTGTAGTGCTGCACTTGTGGGGGGACGTGGCCCAGAGCCAAGGAGGCTTGGCACAGTCTGTTAGCATGGGGGCTTTTGGGCCCCTGGGTTGCTCCCTCTGCAGGAGCGGTGCTGCGGTGGCGGGGGCCGCCATGCGGTGCTGCAGCCGATAGAGTAGGGACCCACTTTAAGGAGGTCGCCGTGAAGTGCAAGTGGCTTATACAGTTTGATCAAAATGTTTACAAAGAACCTCATGTTCATGTTTCTAACGTATACGTTGTGGATGTGCGGCCCATGTCTAGTTTCTCACAATGTTGGTATCTAAGGCTCTGTTCACACGGCTTCGCAAAATATGTCTGAAAATACGGAGCTGTTTTCAAGCGAAAACAGCTCCTGATTTTCAGACGTTTTTGTAGCAACTCGCGTTTTTCGCGGCGTATTTTACGGCTGTTATTGGAGCTGGTTTTCAATGGAGTCAATGAAAAACGCCTCTAAAAACGCCCCAAGAAGTGACATGCACTTCTTTTTCGCGGGCGTCTTTTTACGTGCCGTCTTTTGACAGCGACGCGTAAAATAACACCTCGTGGGAACAGAACATCGTAAAACCCATTGCAAGCAATGGGCAGATGTTTGTAGGCGTAATGGAGCCATCTTTTCAGGCGTAATTCAAGGCGTAAACGGCCGAATTACGTCTGAAACCACTGCGTGTGAACCCAGCCTAAGTATAAAAGATTATATGCTTGTATACACGACCTGATTACCCGCATGTTGTTTTTTTGTGTTTGTTTTTTAAATTAATAAATTTAACAATAGATGTGGGGTCCCCCACATTTTTAATAACCAGCCAGATACAACACAGCAGCAGCAGCCTGGCATTACACGGGTGGGAAGGGCCACTGCTTTTCCCAGGCTAATAACACCAGCCTGCGGCCGCCCCAGTGTTCCTCCATCACTGGATCGTACCAGGCTCTTCCAGATAACCATAGTGGAGGTTGATATCGGGGTAATGGTGGTTTACTGCTAGCCTGATGGACGTCGTCAAAAAGACAACTGTCATTATTCATGTGCTATTAAAGTATAAAAAAACATAGAAATTCCCCAAAAAACTTATTGAAATAAATAATCCACCAGAGAATCCTCACTAACCATTTTATTTAAACAAAAGTCGTAGATCATCGCAGTATTCAACCGAATATACTACGTAGTACAATAGGTCCAGCGTAACCTGATTAAAATATATAAATGAGGCCTGAAGCATTCTTTTGTGAAATGATTCCTTGTGCTGTCCCTTTTGTTAATTTTTTTTTTTCAGAATACAGCAAAAAACGTGAAAAATATTTGTATCAAATCTCAGTTTTTTTGAAAATAATTAATTTGTCACTACACTTTCCCTTTAGAAAAAAAAATAGCGTTACTAGAGTAGTCCTCGAATCCAACTTAACCCCTTAAGGACACGGCCAATTTTAGCCTTGAGGACAGAGCAATTTTTTTTATATTTCCCTCTTTGCATCCCGACGCTCATAACGCTTTTATTTTTTGTACGACGTAGTTGTATGAGACTTTGTTTTTTGCGGGACGAGTTGTACTTTATGTACGTACCATTTTTTGGTACAAATACATTATCGTTTAATTTCTATAAATTTTTAAATAGATTAAAATGCAGAAAAAAAGCAGTTGTGCAGCAGTTTTAATATTTATTTTTTTACACAATACACCGATCATCATAAATAATGGTATACATTTATTGTACAGGTTGTTACGGTCGTGGCGATACCAAATATGTCTATATTATTTCATGTTTTGGGACTTATATTTTAAAAAGTTGATTTATTATAAAAAATGTGTATTTCTGTGTATTTTATTTACTTTTTATTTATTTATTTACCATTATTTTTTTTTTACATTCATTTAACTTTTTTTTTTAATCCCATAAAGGGATTTATCATTTTGATTTTTATTTTGTAACTGTAATGTACTGGCATAGATCTATATGCCAGTACATTAGCCTGTTACTGATCGTACACAGGCAGTTGTTAGGGCATACCTCAGTATGCCCTAACAACAGGAAATATGTTCAGACAGCCCTGGGGTCCTTCACTGGACCCTGGGCTGTCTGGCCATACGAGTTGTGGGCTTTGATCGCGTCACAGTTATTTTCTGTGACGCGATCAATGTGCAGTCCCCCCTCCTTGAACGCCGCGATCAGCTGTCATCGCGGCGTTCAAAGGGTTAACAGCGGAGAGAAGATGTTTCTCTCCTCTCCGCTGTCAGAGCGGGGCCGTGGCTGTGTATTACAGCCGTTGCCCCGCTCTCGATCGCACACACAGAGACGGCACAGACGGCTGTCACACAGGACGAGTATGCTCGTCCTAATGCGCGAAGTGCTCGCTGCTCAGGACGAGCATACTCGTCCTGTGTCGGCAACCAGTTAATCAAGCAACCAAAACGTTCTAAAAACACAAACACACACAAATACAAAATGTATAACATGGGGTAGGTTAACATACAGGGTACATGGGTGACACGGTCTGTTATATCAAGTATCTAAGCCAACAAAAAGTTAGGCTTAGATACAGGTGCACAGCAGACACAAATCTTATACAGACGAGGCTGGACGCAGCCTGCAGGGCTTAGGAGGGAAGCCTCCATGACAGCCCTAGGAGGGAAAGGGTTAACTTTGTAGGGAAAGTTAGAGGTGGAGGAGGGACAGGGAGGAGTTAGGGGGCCGTTACGGAGCTTCCCGCTGTTTTTCGGCAGTGAGCCGGAAGCAGCGGGAGAAGTAACCACTCACCCAAGTAAGCTCCCGTTGCCCCGCTCTGTACGCCATGTCTGAGGCTGATATGCTTGCGCGGCTGCGTGCCGCTGCTGTGCACCACGGTCCCGGTTGGTTGGAGGAGACCGTGGCTGCACTTACTATGATCCCCGACGCCGATTCGCCACGTCAGGCACGGCATATGAGGTCTGTTGAAGTGGGGGACAGGCTCCCCTCCCCCGGCCCCCTTCCTGGCAGTAATATGGCGGCGGAGGGGGAGTTTACAACACCCGCTCCTGCTCAGAGGAGGCAGAGAGCGTCGCCGGGGGTGACGGTGACTCAGGCCGGGTCTGCCCGTCGCTCCCGGCGGTCCCGACCTCCAGAACGCCTCAGCCCTGAGGTGGTCCCGCGGACACGGCGTCGCAGGGGGAGCCCTAATATGGACGCTGCAGGCCAGGCAGCTGGGAGGACCGTCCCTTCCCAGGCCCTGCGTCCTGGCAGGAATCCCAGGCCGCGACGGGGTCCGGCGGTTCTCAGGGAGTCGCAGGCCGGGCTCCCTGTCACCCCCCCCCATCAGATGCAAGATCGGGAAGACTAGTTACGGCCGCCCCGCCTGGTGATGCTCCGGCCAGGGGGCAGGCTTCATCAGGATCGTCGAGACGGACGCCTAGACCTGCAGCGACGTCGAGGCAACAGGTCCGGTCGGAAGTTTGGATCCCAGCGGTCGGGCGGCAGGTTGCCGGCCCATCTGCCAGCGCGTCATCATCCCCGGTTCGGAGATGTCGGTGGGATGGCCAGTCGTCGGCGAGAGAGGAGCTGGAAGACGGTGAACTGGACGTGTATCGGCGAGGGCAGGATGGTCCGGCTGACGGGAACACAGCGCCTGTGCAGCCCGGTGAGTGCATAACTCCATCTTTGTCGTATCCAGCGATTTTTATGTCGGGTGTCGGCAGGGGGGCTGCTAGCGTCGGATCGGTGGCCGGTAGTGGCGCGGGCGGGCGCGACGGCGCGGGTCTAGCGGACTTGGTGGGTTGCTTGCGGGAGCTGGTCGGGCGTCTAGATAGGGCGGCGGCGCCAGTAGTTACGGAGGTGTCCCCGGCGGTAGTTTGGGAAGGCCCCAGGGAAGTGGGATTGTTACAGGCGCGCCCCGTAATGGCGGCTACGGAGGCGGTCGCGGTGTCGGTACAGACCGAGGCACAAAAAGACGGCGATCGGGTGCGTATTGATGATCGTGCTCGCGGGGAGGTATATGTTTGCTTTGAAGGTCCGTTGGGGGCGCACTTAAAGCAGGAGGTGCGTGAGCGTATTTGGAAGGACGAATACGTTGAGATTTTTTCTCTTCTGCCGCTTGCTAAATTCAATTTGGATAGGAGCAAGCGGGATGAGAGCAAGAAGGACGAGGAGGAGCGTCGGCGGTATAGGCTTATCCCGCAGACGTTCGTTAATTGGTCGCAGGCGTTCGCCATCTTAGCCAGTGTAATAGGGGAAAAGGCGCCGGAAAATTGTTCGGCGTTGTTTTGTTATTTTGACGCCATTGGGGAGGCTCATCGGGTGTACGGGGGGCAGGCTTGGCTCAGATACGATGAGCAATTCCGTCAGCGTAAAGCGGTTCGGCCGGCGATTCAGTGGGACCAGAAGGATATTGCTCTCTGGTTAAGGGTCACGGCTCCGGTTAGGCAGCCCTTTCCCGG